>NC_012879.2:15302313-15602313 GCF_000003195.3 Sorghum bicolor | reverse complement strand
ATTATTATTATTTATCTAAATGGATATTAAATAAACTATAATAATAATAATATAACTACGAGGGTTTTACGGTATACCTGGCTCTCAGGTTACCTCCCGGAAGATGATGCAACAAGAACTTGAGATCCCCTATCTCAAGTTAGGGAGAAGAAAGAACTTGGGGGCTCCTCCCCCAAGCTTGTTGTTGCTGGTGTTGAACAAGTTGTTGATGAAGAAACCTTGAGAACTCTTTCCCAAGAGTGTTACTGAGGAGGCGACCTCTATGGATAGAACTGAGGAATGGCGTAGAAGGCTTCCTAGTTCTATCCATCTGTAGTCTGGTTCTGTTGTATGTTGTTGGTTCTGTTGTATGTTGTTCAAAGTTTCAATAAATTGGCCATTCCACTGCTGATGTTCAGCAAGTGCTTGGCTAATGTTGGCTTGCTCTTCGGAGATAGTATCCATCAGAAGATTCAGATGAGCCAATTGTCCCTCTATACCTGAGACAGAGTGTCTTGGTGGGTCTTGATGTCTGTGCAATGGTCCTGGACGATCCACAGATCGTCCGGGCTGAGAATCTCGTGATCTTGATCTTTTGTGCCTCTCCTTAAAATCTTGAGAAGATCCTCCAGAGTGGTGTGATGGTACGGGTGTCCATTGGTGATATTGTCTTGATGCACCCAGTTGACCAGTGTATATAGTGTATGCCGGCCCTTCTGGTGCTGGATCTTGTCCATAGTAGTCCATGGACGGTGCATTCACATGTCGGGCAGATGTACTCCTCCTGCTTAGGGGTAAGGGCTGCAAACCAACAAGATAGTTTCTAGCGGTATAGATTTTGAGCTCCCAGTTAGGAAGTAGGATCTCAGTAATTATACCGTGATATCTCATATAAATAATATTGTTGGTTTCTTTAGAATCTGAGCCTGCCTAAAGAAATCAAAGTTTATTGTAGGGCGAGGATCAGAGATATAAGAAATAACATAGTTATTTGTTAACCCCATGGTTTTAAATAGCTCCCTATAGTTGTCACTATAGCCCAATTTAGCTTTTGAGGTAGAGTGCCGCTATTTGCGTTCATGCACAATTTTGTCGCTATAGTCTAATATAGCTCCGGTAATAACGGTTGATAAAACGCTAAGCACCTTAGCCTTAGCTCGCTATTTAAAACAATGGTTAACCCTAATCTAGCATCTATGCGGAAGACCAAGGATGTACACTCAATGTACCCTTTAACGGGCCCAAAGACCTCTAACCACTGATACATCATAGCCATAATAGGAGAGACCTTTTGCTTATTCATGATTGCATAGAGTATTTTCAACTCATCTTCCCTAATAGTTTGAGTTTCTGGCCGCGAAAAAAGAGTTGAGGATATAAATCTGTGAATAAAACAGAGGGTAGGTAATTGGAGTTCATTATTCTTGGGTCTAAAACAGGTGTCCTTATCAGCAATTTCCTTCCAAAACTGCTCTTTTCAAAAATCGGGAAGAGCAACATTTAAGTCAAGAACGCAGTCTGAATCAAACCCTAGTAAATCACTAAGTCTCCTCCAAGTGCATGTAAATTGCCTATTAAACAAGTGAAAACTTACTCCAGCCCCAGCCTCAAGAAATTGCAAAGTGCACAAAAATTCCATTGTGAGTAGCTTAACGCCTGGGTCATTAATTGGGACAAAATTTTTCCAACCTATTGCAGCAAAAATTTCATTGAACTCGATGTCCATACCTGTATCTCGTAGGAGTTGAGGATGGAAAACTGTCGTCAACTTGTATTCCCTGTCCTTGATATTCTGGGGCTTGTCCTTCTCCGTTTGGCCACGCAGCCGGACATCCTTCTCCACCATGAGCTCGTTGATGGTGTCCTCAATGGTAGGATGGGCTGGTGAAGCTCTTGATGATGAAGCAGGAGTATCTGTATCCATGTCGGAACTAGCCCTCCTAGAACAGCTTCTGGTCATACGCCTGAAACTGAAGAACGACATCCTGTCACACAAGGACTAGAAAAAACACAAAGAGGTACTGCAAATATGGGTTAGAATAGGCGGTCAGGGGTTAGCTGTCGGGTTAGTCGTCTGAGGGTTAGCTTGCTAGAGGGTTTCTAAAACAGATTTTATAGTACTTCTCTCTAGTCTTTAGGCCTAGTCTCCTCGGGACTTTTAAGATTTCAACAACTCTTTTCTTCTCTCTTTAAAACTCTCTTTTCTTCTAAAGATTTTGGGCTAGCAGCAGCTCGGAATTGAAGCTCACTAGGAAAAGAAGGTAGGAGAGTTGCGGTGTGAGAGGAGAAGGCAGCGGGAGATGGAAATTTATAGGGGAGTAGGAGGCAGGCCGGCCGGCCTAGGATGTGGGGCTGGCCCGCCCCACTTGTGGGTCCCACTCAAGGTGCTTATAGTATTCTACTTTGTTGCATTCTCAAGCTGAATTGTCATCCTCTCGTTTCAAAAAAATCTGATTAATGCAACATTGGATGGTGGCAATGCAAAGAGAATCAAGTAAATCCAATGGTAAATGTGGGCCCAAGGTGAGAAAATTTTACCATGCAGAAAATAAAATTACTGTCATAAAGTAAACTTTGCATGGCAAATTAGGGGTAATATTTTTCAGCCACCACAACAATTTTGTCCACAATCTCAAAAGGACCAAAATATCTGAAAGAAAGCTTGTTTGAAGATCGTGGAGCTAAAGATGTCTGCACATACGGTTGAGCTTTCAGATATACTGAATCACCAACAAGGAATGCCTGATGTGAACGATGTTTGTTAGCCTGGGATTTCATTTTGTTCTGAGCCCTTGTTAGATGTTGTCTCACCAGATTCTGCATCAATTCACGGTCTTGAAGCCAATCACTCAGTTCTTCATTTTGACATGACCGAGAGATATCTATGTCAAAATGTCATGGTTTATGACCATATAAAACCATAAAAGGACCGTGACCAAGTTTAGAGTGATATGATGTATTATACCAGTATTCAGCTAGAGACAACCAACTAGACCACTTGCTTGGATAGGCATGAACAAAGCATTGGAGATAAGTTTCTAGGTATTGGTTAACCGTCTCTGTTTGACCGTGTGTTTGTGGGTGATAAGCACTACCCATTTGTAAGTCAATATTAAAAAGTTTGAACAATTCTTTCCAAATGTGGCTAGTAAAGACTTTGTCCCTATCAGACACCATGGCTGTTAGCAGACCATGTAACTTGAAGACATTGTTCATGTAGGTAAGAGCAACTTGAAATGCTATAAAAGGGTGGGATAAAGGAAGGAAGTGTGCATACTTGGAGTATTTGTCCACAACCACCAATATACAATTGTTACCAAATGATTTTGGAAGGCCTTCAATAAAATCAAGGGTCACTGTGAGCCATGCTCCTTCTGGTATTGGCAAGGGTGCTAGAAGCCCTGGATAAGCTGCTCTGTCAGTTTTTGCTTGCTAACATGTTTGACACTGTGTCACTAAGTCTTTAACTGTCTGCTTCAAAAATGGCCAAGCAAAGAGATGTTTGATCCTCTTATAAGTAACCTCAGATCCAGAATGTCCACCAATGGCAGTGGAATGTAGAGATGAAAGAATTTTGTGTTGTATCACTCTCTTAGCACCCACCCAAATTCTATTTTTGTATCTGATCAAACCATCTTGTTGGGTGTAACAGCCTTTAGTAGAGGTTACTGCAAGTTCTGCTAAGAGTTGCAATGATGCAGGATCTTTGTGGTAGGAAGATTGGATTTCTGTAACCACAAAGGTATAATATGCACTACTATATAATCCACAAGTTCTGAACCTAGCTAAATGCACCCCACAAACTACTACTACAATCATACCCTACACTAGTTACATCCAGAAAATTACATCCGGGAAGCTCTATCTTTTGAAATTAAGGGATAAGATTAATTCTAATTTCTCATTTCTCTAACTCAATTACATCCAACAGTCATAAAGGCTCATCAAACTCATCACTCAGCTCGTTCATCCCACTATCCTCCCCCAACGCTGTCTCACGCACGACCATGAGACTTCCCGAGCCGTCTCACGCATGACGACTTCCCGAGGCTGTCTCACGCATGACTGCAAGGGGAGCCAGAGGGCCACCGCTAGAGGGCCGCCGCGCTGCGCCATGCCAGGACGCCGGGATGCCACGCTAGGCCGCCAGACGGTTGGGACGCCGGGCCGTCGGATAGCTGCCACGCTGGAGCGCAGGTGGCGGCGGGCGCAAGGCGATGACGCTCGGCCATGGGGCTAGCGGTACGCACAACGCCGCCAGGCCACCGGCCGTCCCTCGCCGGCTCGCCCCATCCCCCTCTGGCGTCTGTGCGAGGGTGCGCCAGGTCACCATCCAGTGCCTCTCCAGCCGCTAGCCTCGAGAAACCGCCGCACCTCCACAACCTCCTCAAGGAAGTGGTCCGTGCCCGCCAACGCGTTGCGGGCGGCGCTCTTCACGGAGGGGTGCCTCCTTCACGCGATTCTCATGGAAGGGCTAGGCGAGGCCGCCGGGGAAGACAACGTGGCTATATCTTCTACCTGTGTGGCCAAATCCACTACTTTTTTTTAGATAATGGATATATTAAAAATATCCGGCCTCTAGCCAAATCCACTACCTGCGTGGCCAAATCCATCGGCTGTGTGGTCAGATTTGTGACTGGAACCATGCGTGCGATGCGGGATAGGTGGCTGGAAGTCGCACACGTTGGGTGAGTGGCGGACGAGAAGCAGGGAGAATCCTCACCAACCATATGTGGGAGCGGTTTCAGCCCAGGTGGAGGGCGTGGTGCCGCCTTCCGGGGCAGCGGCATCAAGGCCATCGACCAACGGATCACGGCAGCAATGGCGTACAGCCACCACATGGAGCAGGGCAACGGCAAAGCCATCCTTGTCTTGCGCGTCAGCAGCCGCATGTCATCTTCAAGTTCGTCCATGCGTCCATATTCACCTCTTCTCTTTCCCACTCAGTATGTGGGACATATCACTTGACCCAATCTCCAATCCAGGATTTCGCTTGGTGGTGGCACTCCTGCAGGCCAAGGCAGTGGCCGAGTGGTGGCTAGCAAGGAAGAAGCTGGGCAGCGGAATAGATGGACACGACTGCCTGCACAACAATGCTGTTGCAATATCAAGGTATTTTGATTTCCGTTTTTTCTTTGGCTGTATTTGCTGGTACCAGGCGTGAATTTCTTTACCCTGATGGCTTCACCTGCAAATGTTTTCTAGAAGCTGTGTGCGGGCTTCTTGGACTGGTATATTATGTGCCGATGATTTTTTGGGAGGACTTATTGATTTGGGCTATGTTTGATTTGTTAATAGCTTAATATGATGCCTGTTGCATCCATTTTTTGCATAGACTGGGTATCAACACCTCAGCCAATGGTGAAGAAGACTCCTCTAGCTGTAACTAAGAGGTAGTGAGAAGAAACGTTTCTTCCAATATAGAAGGTAAGCCTTGTGTTCAAAATGCAAAATAAAAGGACAATGCTGCTGAGTAAGAGCAGTACCCAATAGAGCACTAGAGCTAGACAGTTTTGCTTTATATTTTGTACTCACATGATAGATGCCAACAGTTTATGCTAATAATCTCTTTTCTCAATTGACCTTTTGTACTCACATGATAGGTGCCAACTAATAGAGAAGATACTCACATGATATTTTGCAATGAAGTGTTTTATGCAACAATTTAGCGGCCTTGTTTACTTCCGAAATTTTTTGCAAAATAGGAATAGTAGCATTTTCGTTTGTATTTGAAAAATATTATCCAATCAGGGACTAACTAGGCTCAAAAGATTCGTTTCGTAAATTACAGGTAAACTGTGTAATTAGTTATTTCTTTTATCTATATTTAGTGCTTCATGCATGTGCCGCAAGATTCGATATGATGGGGATGTGAAATGTAGCACCCGGTTTTAAGCACAAAATCACATACACACCATATATGAGCACAGAAAGTCAAATCTCATATATAGTTACAAATAAGGGTAATATCAATAGACAATGCTTAATATATAACAAACTTAACATAAAAGATATAACCTTAGATAGCAAACAGCGGAAAGACACTCCGTTCTTCAGGCGAAAGCTCCAAATCCACAGGAAGAACTGACTGGTTGAGCATAAGCCTAAACTCTTCTCCAAACTAGTAATTTGGTATCCATCCGAGATTTTTATCCAAATAAAGAAAATAAACAAGCATAAGTACATCTCGTACTTAACAAGTGTAACATGGGGTTCATGAGACTCAAAGGCTAGACACGAGTTTAACTACATGTAGCTTTTAGTTGTCACAATTTTAGCATAGGAGTAGCATCAAGTTGTCAAGTCCCAAAGTAAACTCATGATCAAGTAAAGTGAATAAAGAATAGCATAAACAATACATTAACAACAATAACATTAATAAATTGTCATTAGTGATCATTTATTATGTATTGGTTCCAAGGCTGCTCGTGACCGTGAGCACGGCTAATATATCAGTTTTACACTCTGCAGAGGTTGTACACTTTCACTGTGAGTCGTGATTTACCATTTCACCCGAGGTCGCGAGTCTCTTAACTCCCTTCCTAGGGAGGTCGGCAGGGTTCACTATGAAGCCTTTCAAAGGTTCGTCTAACAAGTTAGGGCCGCTTGGTTTCATTGGTCAGTCAGTGTGATTCTACCGCGCAGGAAATCCATGGTCTGCTATCCCCCATTTGCGCCACACGGGTAACCTCTAACAAGCTAGAAAAGGTCCTCATTCTGAGCTAAAGCTAGAGCCATGTAGCCTCATAGTTGTATTATATGTCCCAGATGATCATATACAGATAAAACCTTATGGAGAGAAACTAGAGCACCATAAAATAGCTCAATGCTCTAGCCCGCTTTACCAAAGTTGCTAAAAAGTCATCTTTTAACGTTTATTGCATATTCTATTAATCAAATTACAAGATCATAGTTTAGTAGAGCACTAGCATAAGCTACCCAATGCAAAACCATAGGTGACAAGGTATAAGACCAATACTAGGATATCCTTAACAAGGAGACACATGCAATATGAATTATGTGTGATTATAGTTGTTAGGAAAGCAAGGATGATCCCATGCTATACTTGCCTTAAACTTAGATCCTTCTTCAAGTCCAAACCTTCAAAGATCTGCTTCTGAATCACACGTATATCTTACCAACTGGACATGATCATAAAGCACCACACTAGCATCTACGCAATCATACACAAAGCAAACAATATAAATAAATTAAAATAGCACACCAATCAATAAAAAGGTTTGAAAACTAATCTACGCATCGTTACGAGCACATAGATGTAAAAAACATGCTAATCAGAGCTACGGTGAAAAAAAAAACAACGACCGAAAGATTGTCTTTATAAGAGAGAGAAAACTTTAAGCCTTCATTTATTATTTTAATTGAGCAAAACTATGTAAAATGTTATTTAGACTAGATTAACTTAATTCAAAAGCTAGGCTAAATACTCATATTGTATTTATAAATAATGTCATATAATTTAATCAAGTTAAACTTTATCTTTGCAAAAGAAAAAGTATATGTGAATGCGACTATTTGAGTTTATCACATATGCAACGTGTTTAAACTAAGCAACTTAGAATTTAGAAACATATTTTTATAAACAACTAATTATATTAATATTTTATTTGAAAGCATAAATTAATACATGCTATCGAGAGTTTTATATATTATAAGAAACAACTACGAGCTTGATTTATTTTAATTAAGTAAAACTATGTAAATAGTATTACTTCAGATTAATTAAAGTTAGTTAATTTCAAAATTCAACTTAAAAATAAACATTTATAATATAATTTATAATAAGGGTCCAACATATGTAGTGCGTTGAAACTAACAAAGTTATAATTAGAAACAAATTTGTTAAAACTAGTCAAACTAATATTTATTTATGAAAAATTGATTCTTACTTAGATTTCTTTTAATTGTAAAACTGGTGGCATGCATATTAGTCAATTTAGTAATTCTACGATATAGAAAAACATGTAGCATCATGAACGTTGATAATGACACGTAGATTACGTCAACATGTACGTGAGTCCGAATGATGAACTAGAGGAGAATTAAAGGTCACGTACGAGTAGAAAAAATCACGTCCAACACTTGGATAAATATATAGCTAAAAAATACCATGAATAGGTGGACTGAAAATTGATTCAATAACGATCTGCTCTAGTCATAGATTGTAAGGAGGCAAACCCGGCGGTAGAATGTATGATCTGTAGATAGCTAGTAAACTCACATATCAATGGTGGAGAGATGCTACAGATTTGCACGTAAGCATGCATCACGGAATTGTGCTTGCTGGGTGATGGCCTCCTGTCACATACAGAGCAGAGAGATTGGCGGCGTGTGATAGCTAGTTGCTCGGCTGCAAAAAGTAGTGGAATAGGTTGGTTGACATAACCTTGTAGTCTCTAGACATAGCAGATAGACAGAGTAAGTTCGCCATGAAACAAACAACAGCTAGAAACAGAAGATTGGATTGTATAACATACATAGAACATGAATGGTGAGAAGGTTCGTGTAAGTGCTCACCATGTTTCAGCTAGTACGAACGGCAGCGGCGTGTGGCCGGGTTCTACCTGGACAGGGGCGGAGCTAGAATTTAAACATAGGGGGGGCCGTGCAAACCAAGAACAGTTATGTATATCAAAATATTACATGACAAAGGTGTACATAGCAGCAAAATAAACGTTTGCGTCACGATAAAAACAAGAAGAAAAACTAAAAAAATAAAGATAAATTAATTAGTCTCAGGCCTCTAACCTTCACCTAATCAATCTATTTCTTTGGCCAGGAAAAGAACCACAATAAAACAAGTAGTTAAACAGGGGCAAAATTAATTAGCACTAGATCCTAACATTGGATGACAAACAATCAGTTGCATATCGTTTAGCCTCAGCCAAGATGATCACTTAAACGGGTAAAATGGTCAAAAATAGAAGGTTAAACAGAAACACCATACCACTGTTAGTGTTTAAAAGTTGAGTACACGAGCTAAATAACCGTTTAGAGTTTAGACAAATAATGATAAAAACTTAGGAGATAAGAAAGATAATAGGAAGACTAATGCTAAATAATATAGATTCTATTGTTGGGGATCAATTCAGAAGGATTAAACAAGAAAAACACTGATTTTTAATTAACTAGCTAATTAGAGTATGTAGTACGGGACAAACTAATGTTTGATAGACAATAATAAAAATAAAAGATATGAAGAAAATATTAGAAAGATCTAGATTTTATTTGTATAAAAAACTATTAGAGATTAATATGAAATAAGAATAAAAATCTTAGTATAGATAATATTATTAATAACTAGTTAATTAGACAATTCAGCATCTAATTTATGGGATGTATTAAGGGAGTTATGGGAAGGTTGGGGGGTGCCAGGCCCCCCTCAGCCCCCCCTTCCCTCCGCCACTGTACGTGGAGACGAAAGTGTCAGCGGGAGCTTCATGTGGTCTTGTTCCTAACGTGCTGGATGAGCACGGTGCGACTGTGACGTTGAAGATGTTATGTTAATTTACGATTTCCAAACTAGGGACTCCCCTTATGGTAGTTTTGGTATATTTGTCTAAAGAGCTGGTACAAATATAGAGAGAACACTTCCACATCAACTAGCGATATGATACTAATTGATGTTACACCTTCACCTTCAGCCTAAATAAGCCCATTTATAAATAAAGACATGGACCTTCAGCGTGGGAAAAGAATAAGAGATTTATTATTTTCGAAATTAATTAATTTTCATGGATAAAATAATTCTATAAAAGTCTAGAATTATTATTTAAGCCGTGAAAAATATTCCGAAAGCTCCGAAAATTTGGAGAAAATTCTCAGAGACATTATAGAACATGAGAAACTCAAATGAAGTATTTTGGAGCCCATGATAAGATTGCTTGGAGCATCTAAAAATTAGATTATGCTCACAGAAAAGTGAGAACAGAAGCTAGAAAAATTCCCGAAAAGTTTGTAGGGATTGCTTGATGGATGAGAAACTAAAAGAAGTGATTTGGGTGACAAAGAAAAGATTTTAGAAAGCTCCTAATAAAAACTTGAGCTGAGAAATAAGGAATTTGGTTGTAGATAAAGATAAAGACAAAGAAGATCATTCTACTAAACGCAATTTTAAAAAAAACTTTGCTCACTCTCAAGACACAAAGGAGCAACAAGCAAACATTACATAAAATCTTATGCACCAGTATGTATGCACAATAATGTTGCTTAACCTTATGATAAATTTTAATTTAATGAAAAATATTATTTTTCCTATATTTTTATGAGCACAAAAATATATAATTAAATTATTTTAACTCTATTTCAAAAAGAACAAAATTTAGGGTGTTACATGAAAAATTTTGCAAAATATTTTGGGAACTAAACAAGCCTTTTTTCATATGGAAGAAAAATGTTAGTACTGGATAGTAGATTCCGTAAGGGATTTCCTCCAATTATTTTATTACTTATTAATCTTTGATCTTTTCTAAAATGTTGTAGCATCAACGGAAAGCCTGAATGGGACTTTGTTTTCACCTACACATAAACTTGGTGTTTTGGATGGTTGCAAACAGTTTTTTTTGTGACTATGGTTGCAAACAGTTCTGTGTTCCTTTATGCTCTGTTTGGGATGGAATAGGTAGGGCACAATAGTATCATTTTGGTTCTTTTATTTAGTTACATTAGATGAACAAATTAAAATAGTTGACATCAGTTTTAGGAATGAAATTTCTTTGCACTTTTAACTGGACAAATAATCATCATAAGCAAGTGCCATAAGCACGTGGTTATCACAAAGGTCCTTGTATTGTCTCTGTTCAAACATTCTACAACTTTAGTCACACATACTGGTCATACATTGATACTTTAATCTTTTAACCAAGCATAGCCCTTGTACCCTGGATTCCGTTCAATAGATCAGGAGCTATATTTGGCAATGGAGTGGCATTATAAATTTGCATTCCTTTTCTATGGGCGCCTGGGCATGAGAATATTGGTACGTTGTCATCATAGAGCATAGAGGCTTAAGAGTTTAAGACTACTCCCTAGGTTCAGGCTTCAGCATCCTAATGAACATAGAAAATCAGAGTTCTGCTTTGTACTATCGTCACTTCTTGATCAAGCAAACTGTATAGCATGCATCTCTAAAAATAGAATTAGCACCGTGCGAGCTGTAAAGTAATGTTTGTTTCTATTTTCAAAATCAGTACCATTGCATTATTCCTCGGTAGAAACTGGTGCTAGCTATCTGATTTTTTTCAAACACCTGCAGATAATATTTTTTTCTTTGGTATGTTAGTTAGCAAATTCTGTGTAAAAGGTGCAATTGCTTGTGTACATGAGAGTTGGCTCCTTCAGGCCTGTATAAGTTTGTGGTAGTGTGTGTGATTGGATAACTTTTTAAATGGCATCTTGGAATTTTCTTTTCTACAATTATGAAGTGCAAAAATAATGAAAAAAAATCGGCCTTGCACTAGACATATTTTACCTTTTATCTGGTTTGGTTCATCCACGGGTTTTGTTGGCAGTTTCATATGTATATGCTTGTATGTATAACTGAATAATGTTGTTTTCTGCTTGTGGTTGGAGATCAAGTTTTGCCTGCCCGACTTCACTGGATCTCAGGGTTCAGAGAAACTTCATGGATGCAAACAGATTGTGGGCATTCATGAGCTCGTGGACAAGTTCTTGGAACTGATGTTGTGGAGGAGAGGTCGAACTTGAGGTAGCTTTTCTTCCTGAATCAATTGGAGGCTGTTCTACTGCTGAGCAAATTAAGGTAGTCTTCACTGCAAGGTTGTCATCATCAAGTTTCATCAGCAGTGACAAGGCGCTCTTCACTGTCAGATTCAGAATCAGAGGAAGAGTGTAGCCGTTCATTAACATAAGTCAGTGTATATATATAAATTTTGTCTTAGCCGTCAGTGAGTCAACAGATATGACTTCATTGATTTCGTTAATGCTATGTAGATATTTGATATCTAAGTAAAGCTAAGACAATATGTTAAAGTAATAGATACTCCTGGTCCCTAGGCCATCTCTTTGAGAAAGAGTTCATCAAAACAAAATAGATACTAAGAAACCGACATGGATGTGATCATGACTTATTATTACATGATAGTGATACCTTGCCTTTGGTATGGCATCCACAGGCATTCTTGAAATTTCTCAGTAAATAAAATGTTTTAGTTTTGATGTGGTAATTGTTTTTCCTATTTTGCTGCAGATTGCCCTCTTGCTTGATGCTTTTATTAAGGACAAAGCTTCATTCTCAAGACATGATTGAAAAGGTTCAAAAAGCTCAAGAGCTTGGTATGGAAAGCTTACCCTGTCCTCTTGGATTGTTATTGGACGATTTCTAATTCATAGACGTATGTTTTTGCTATTGGATTGAACTCTATTTATCCAAAGATGTTTCAGATTACATTTTGGAATCTGACTGTAGTGCTAGATAGAGGTTAGAAACTCTGTTTTAAAGTACAAAAACTAATTTGATCTTTCTCATCAAATAGTAATGTTATTTAGCTACCACAAATAAACACTTGCTCTTCTACAGGAAAGTGTCAGGCTTCCTTGTATATAGTTATTTAAAAGAGTGAGACGGGGAAAAATTGTCAGTCCACCCTGTAAGCATATAAACTATATATCCTCTATATAAATTTTGTAGAGTGCATAGCAAATTAATAAGTTAACTTACTATCTGTCATTCATAGAGTGGACGTTCACTGAGGACGGAATGCTCGGTGGACATTCTCAGAGTAATCAAAATGAACGTGCAAACATTAAAGAGCTTCGAGATCTACTTAAGCAATTAGGAACTTATTTGTAGTATAAATATATGAGACATGGCTTTATTGTTCCTTTTCTCTTATTCATAAGTGTATTTTGGATTATATTAATTATCATATGCAATTGTCTGAGACTATAAACTATGAAAAATACATCGTTATTTTGTTGAAAATAGTTGTTTTTATTAAGTATATCTTTAGATAAAACCGTAGCAAAGCACGAGCACTATACTATCATAGAAAGGGCAGAGATATCATATGATGATGTAGGTGTTGTTCTCGAAAGTGCATCTGCCACTTTGTTGTCAGCTCCTTTCTTGTATACTATTTTGTAGTTTAAACCCAAAAGTTTGGTTAATGCCTTGTGTTGCCATGGTGTAGACAGTCTTTGATCATCTAAATTTGTGAGACTTTTTTGATCAATAAGAACAACAAAAGATGCAGACTGTAAATAATAATACCAATGGTCAACAGCCTTGAGAATGGCTAGACATTCTTTTTCATAAGTAGATAGACCTTGTGCTCTAGGTCCTAAAGCTTTACTGACATAAGCAATAGGATGACCCTGCTGTTGAAGCACAACACCAATGCCCTTTGCTGAGGCATCTGTTTCTATAATAAATGGTTTGGTGAAATCTGGTAGTGCCAAAACTGGAGCTGAACTGAGTGCCTTTTTGAGAGCTTGGAACGAAGCTTCAGTTTCAGATGTCCAAATGAATAGGGTTCCTTTCTTAAGGAGTGTGGTTAAAGGTTTGGAGATGAGTCCAAATTGAGAGACAAAGCGTCTGTAATAGCCAACCATACCCAAGAAACTCCTTAGATCCTTCAGATTAGTAGGAGTAGGCCATTGCTGGATGATTTCAACTTTGGTTGGATCAGTAGCCACTCCCTGAGCACTAACTATGGGACTGTTTGGTTGCCTGGCTCTAACCCAGCCAAGCTTCATAGGGCCAAGACACACACGTTTGGTTGTCTGTACACATCTGTTAGCCAGGCTCCACGGGGCCAAACCAGGCTTGTTAGCCAGGCTTTGAAAGAACGCGGGTGGGAGTCGTTTTTCTGGAGCCAGGCTTCGGCCAGCTCAGGATGACATTCCCGTCACCTCCTCGCTGTGTGAGTGTGCCATCTTCGGCTCTCCCTCGCGAGCTGCTCTTGTCCACAGCTGCTCTTGTCCACTCTCTTTGCTCTCGCTGTGTGAGTGTGCCATCTTCGGCGGCCCTCCCTCGCGAGCTCGCCCCCTCCATGGACGCCGGCGCAAGAGCTCAACCACAGGGATTGTATCCGCCGAAGGGAGGGAGGGAGCTCACATCTACGTATGTGCTCCGTTGTCAGGGCCGGGGTCGTGCCCACCGCCGGTGCCTCCGTTGGGACAAGGCCAGCCGCCGGTGCCGTGGTTGCCGGAGCGAGTGCCTGGACGCTCGTTGGAGTTTGATGACGACCAAGCTGCGGCAGGGTAAAGCCACCGCCCAAGCCACGCCGAAGCCACGGGCAGGGCGGGGCTGCTGCACGGTGGCGGAACCGTTTGACAAGATGACCACGATGTACGGGTATTGCTCGTCCGACGGCCACCTGAGATGCATCACGAAGCATCTTCATCCTCAAGCTACTTCCTTCCTTGCTTGAAGCATCTTCATTCTCAAGCTACTTTCTTCCTTGATTGTGCAACAGGAAGCAGCAATGGCAGAGCAGCACCACCCCGTACGTGTTCGATAAAATGCTTCAAAGAAGGTAACCATACCAGGCTGAAGATGTGGTGATTTTATGCATAGCAAAACAAGCAACCAAACAAACTCCTATGAAAACCAGGCCAGTATAGCAGTTCAACCAAACACACATATGTTGATTTGTTGGGGACAGGCCTAGCCTAGCCAAGCTCCAATTCTAGCCAGGCTTCAGCTAAGCCAGGAAACCAAACACACCCTATATGTCCCAGATAAGATATTTGTGACTTAGCAAAGGCACATTTGGACAATTTGACATGAAATTTGTTGTCTTGTAGAATAGACAGCACAGCTTTGATATACTCTAGAATCTAGATGTTCAGGCCATGTTTTGCTGTAAATAAGTATATCATCAATGAATACTACTACACACTTATGAAGTAAAGGTTCCAAAATAACATTCATAACTGTCTGAAATGTGGCTGGCCCTCCTATGACACCATAAGGCATTACATTATATTCATAATGGCCATTATGGCTTTTAAATGCAGTCTTATACTCCTCTCCCTCTGCCATTTTGATCTGATGAAAACCAGAGCACAGGTCTAGTGTAGTAAACCAATTGGCACCCTGCAGTTCTTCCAACAATTCTTCAATTATGGGTAGAGGGTACTTGTTCTTCGTAGTGAGAGCATTCAAACGTCTGAAATCAACACAGAGGCGCCAATCTCCAGTTTTCTTGCGCACCAACAAGACAAGTGAAGAGTAAGGACTAGTACTGGGTTGTATCCAACCTTTAGCCAGCATCTCCTTGATTTGAGTTTCAATCTCAGTTTTCTGTGCAGGGTTGTAACGATATGGCCTGAGACAGAATGGTTATGCCCCTTCAAGTAATGGAATCTTGTGGTCACCAATCCTGGAAGGAGGCATATCGGAAGGTGGAGCAAAAACATGTTCAAACTGCTGTAGAAGGTTTTGTAAATCAGCTGGTAATGAGGAGTGGTTGTCAACTGGAACAACTACTGCATTGAGTTGAACTACAAACAGGATGGAGTCTATCTTGTTCAGAGCTTGTAACTGAAGAGGTGAAATAGGAGGTCCCATTGCAGCTTGAGGTAGAATACCTTGCAATTTGATTTTCTCTTGGTGATGCAAGAATTTGATCCATCTAGAACCCTAGTGAATTTTCATTGGGCTATGTGCAGTCAACCAGTCCATAGCCAAGATAATGTCATAGCCCTGTAGTTGAATGATTTTGAATGTAGTGTTGAAGGAATAACCTTGGCATCCCCATAATTGATGTGGCAACTAATGTGTTCAAAGCAATGTTGCGCCATTAGCTACTGTAACATGAACAGACTGAGACAAAGGTTGCCAGTTCTGCACTAAGGATGTCATATCTTGACTAATAAAGCTGTGGGAGCTGCCAGAATCCACCAACATAAAGACATCTTTGCCCTAGAGATGACCCCTCAGCCTAACTGTCCTAGAACCTTCTCTACCATGCAATGCTTGTACAGAAATAGCCATTAACTCATCACCTGAATCAGAATCATCAGTATTCTATGTCCAACTCAACACCATCAATGACTAGGGATGAAAACGGATCGGATATAGGATATCACTGATATCATATTTGTTTTCATATTTCTGGTCGAATTCAGATTCGAATACGGATAATGTCAACCATGTCGGATAAAATAGGATTAGATGTTGACATTATAAATATACGATTTAAGTATTCGAATACGGATACGGAATCGGATGTTGAATATTAAGACTCGAATACGGACAGATTTGAACCCCTCTAAACGAATTCAGTCTCGAATATGGTCGAAAAATATCCGTACCGTTTTCATCCCTGTCAATGACACACTGCCACAACTGTTCCATAGCATTGAGAGATACTGTCGGTGGGCACTTATGTTGAGGACTCCATTTCTCACCACACTTGAAGCATAAACCTTTTGCTCTACAATAAGACTTAAGTGCAGACACTTTCTCTTCTCCTGTCTTGGGTTTAGGGTGTTCAGGAGACTTTCTTATCATCAAAAGATCTTGTTGGGCTAGTAACAGAAGTAGACCAGGATTTCCTAGATTCAAAGCCAGCTTTCTTGTTATATTTAGATCTTTCCATAACTGTGTCTTGAGTGGCCTCCTCCTGCAAAAGAGCCAAAGAGCTAGCAGTATCCAAAGTTGGTGGTCTGTGCATCATGACAGAAGCACGAATTTCCTTTTTAAGACAATCAATGAATCGATTGGTAATTACAGTAGGTGAAAAAGATGGATCATGAGCATGTAACTGGTGAACTATATCACTAAACTGTTCTAAGTATTCTGTGACAGAAGAGGACATTTGCTGGATATGGAAGAAGTGTCTAAGAAGGTGGTTATGCTCATCTCTATCAAATTTGGTGGACACGGCTTGAACAAAAGAGGACGATGACATAGCTAGGATTTTGAGCTTGCATTGTCTGAAACCATAAGGCAGCAGAGCTAGACAGATGCATAGTGGCAAAACGAACCCACTTATGAGGCTCAGTATCATAGATAGCAAAGAAAGTTTCACAGTTTGTGATCCACATCTTTGGGTTAGATCCATCGAATCTGGGGAACTCAATTTGGTAGAGCAGGATTGACAGCCATACAGTGTAAACGTTTATGATGTCTACATTCATACACTTAGGCAATTGATGAAAGTGCTTAGAATTTGCACCTGCACCTGCAACAGGTTGGTGGGATGAGGCAGTGGTAAACACCACCCCATGTCCTGGCTTGCCGCGGTCTAACGACCCTGGTGTTGCCCCAGGCGAGGTAGGCTCCAGATGGGCGCCAGGTGTTCCTCCTCCACATGCGTTGTCGATGATGAGGCTATGGTGATCTAAGGTAGCACGTTGACTCTGCTATTGGAGTTGCCAGAGATCCATTATGCAGTTAAACTAGGCGGGATCGTACAGTTCTACTCACGTCGTTTCTGAAACCAGTAGGTGCATGGCATGCCGTGCCGTTATGAACTGGGCAAAAGATTCGGATTTTAACAATATTTTTTTTGCCCACGCAAGAACCCATATGCCATAACGCTTCGGCTATGTCCAGATGGTACACAGTAGACACATCACAAATGTATATATGCGTAGCTTCATCTTGTACCAAGGCATCTGTTGAAGAAATAAAACAACTATGTATAGGTTATACTATATGAGCAACACTGGCAATTCAACAGTAACAAATTTCGTATACACATCACCGGCACCAGAGAATATCCTATGACCTTTGAAATTTTAATCTAAGCAAAGTACGATGAGGAGGAAGATGTATCACGAAGAACCTGCATGTCAAAGAGCGGAACCATTACAAAGGGCGTAAGCTGTAGAGAAGTAGTAAAGGGAGAGTGAAGGAGAAGATTTCAAGCTTGCCTCCAGTTCGTCTTCAGTAAATGCGTCCTTCTGGATGCTCCATGTGTCAGCATGGGTGCGCTTAAACTCTGCAACAGCTTTCGTGACGGTTGATCTAATGGGAGAAGGCTCCCGGATGAAGCGAGCAAGTAGCGTGACATGAGAAGGAAGCCAGCTGCAACAGACCACAAAGCCACATGCCCAGTCAAGAGAATTGAAGTTGAACTCAAAATTATGTGGTGACTCTAGTGCAAAAGCCTACAGTATCAACCACGCATACAAGAAGCTTGTACAAAGAGATGCATCTACATCCACCATGTGCATAGAAAAATACAACGGGTACCTAGGCATGTCGTATGGAACAGAAAGGACTGAAGCTGTCAAAGCAAGGACTGCACCATGGATGGTAGCAACAGAGGACTTCAAATTTCTGTAACCAATAACAGAGGTATTAGCTGACTGTCTGACAAACAAATCAACGAGAAGAGAAAAGGTGACATCAGTCCATGACAACATCAGAATCAGGAGAAAGTTTACCTTCTCCGTGCAACAAAAAGACGCTGAGCTTGTGCATATGACCGTTCACGGAAATCCTTTGATAGATCTTCATCTATACCCTTCATTAAGCTTGCAAGAACACCAGCAGCATGCTCCCTAACCTGAATGTATAAGACCAAAGTTCAAACCATTGACAAAAGGAACCTACACTGCACAGCACTAACATACACTGGTAGTACACATTTTCATGATAGTGCATTGATATTACACATTTTGAGTAAGACACAGAATTGGAAAACAAATGTCACTGTATAGGGTCAAATGAACATATACTTGCCTCAACTTGGTTGTCCACAAGTAAATTTTCTATTGTTTGCCAGATTTGTGATTTCTCTGAGCCAGAAAGTATGAATGTGTGCCTGTGACAAATGACAAAGGTAATATAGTGGATTCATTTTCCATTAGCTCTAACCGCTGAAAAAAAAAACAGACAGATAATACTAAAGTGATATTGCTTAAGTTCATAGAAATACTACAAATCTGTTAAGTACAAGCTATGTTTCTATTGGTCTTGCATCTCTGAAGTTCATCACTTTCTTCATGTAGCTCTATTGCTATTGTCTTATGGTCTGTAAACTCCAGCACTATTTTTTTTTTGTTATGGAGGTAATGGTAAAAGGTTGTATAAAAAAATGTTGGCCTTATTGGGACTACAAGTAACAGTAACAACTCACAAGTCATGGCACTTGCTATATAATAAATGAATGAAAAATAGTGTGTGCTTTGTAGCAAGGACTAAAATCTTGGCATTCACAATTCTATTAAGCTACAACCCTTTCATACTAAGCATCAAGGAAAGAAACATGAATTGTCGACCAAAACCATTGTCACAAATATAGTTACATTGGAAAGGAAGTGACTTATCAAACCTGTACGTAAAGGTCCTGAGATACGATAACAGTGCAGATCTGGTCCGCCAGTTAGGGTCACTAACTGAAGAAAGAATAGACCTAATAGCAGTTTCAAGAAAAGGCCGATGTAGAATCCTCCATTTCAGCAACTCGAAAGCTGACTTAGCAAGCAATGATAAATCTTTATTTGATGTTTCCTGCAAAGACGAGAAATTTCCTCACCTTCAACATTTTTCATTGTCGGCCCATATGAGATATGACCCATGAAGAGTCCTCTATATATATTACTATCATCCCTAAGGGACAACTCTTCTCAAATCTCTAAGGTTAGTAACAAAGAAAAAACAATAAATTGAAGATGACATGAAAAAAAAAAACCCTTTGACCACAAAATTACTCTTTCACTGCAAATTACCAAATTGGTTTACCTGTAGTGAGAGAATTGGGTACACGAGGCCAATAATAATGTCCAATAGAACAGAAGATCTCCCAGACTTCAAAGATGCGATCATAAAATGAAAAATCTGGGAAGGAACAGAAAAGGGGAATATGTAAGCCAGAAATGAAGCATATGGAAATGGCACCTTAAAAATTGGAGAAAGGCATAAAATAAGCACCGTTTCCATCCTTTTGGCATCAGCCTGCTCTCTATCATCCATGCTATCTTCAGCCAAATCTGATGTTGACTCCAGTTGCTTAGATTGAGTACTGTTTTGTATACTTACAGCTAATTCATTAGCTCCATCTGTCAAACGTCCAGACCAATATTCATTTCCTGTTTGTTCGAACATGCTTACATCCCCACAAAGGTCTTGCGGTGAACATCCAGTGCCAAATGACCCAGAAAGTCTCATATTTGAGGTTGTAACACACATGGCAATACCAATTGCTTCTCTTACCTGAACTCAAAACGTAAAAAGGCAAAAAAGAATCAGAAATAATATTGTTGCAGAGACAGTAACTATTTCCTTGCAGACATAGGTTCCATTTAACATTCCTACCTTTCAAAAGCTTCCTAAATGTATGAATGGTACTTGAACTATAAACAAGTTCTAAGCTTAGACATGTTGATGGCGAACAGGCCTCTAGATGGGTTGGTTAGATGACTTAGATGGCTGTAGTAGCACTCGGTCCTAGGTTCGACTCCCTGCGGGAGCGAAATTAAGGCTAGGGTTAAAAAAAAAATCCCCTCATCTGCCCCACGCCAAAACCGAGGTCTAAGGTCTGACCAAGGTTGTGGTGGTTGTTCTCACATGGGCTGCAGTGTCGCTGTGTATGGGTGGGGCAAGGGTTTGGGGGTTTTCTCGACATGCATGAGGTCTTCTTAGCAAAATTCCCAGGGGCTATCTTACCCCCGTGGGTCGAGTTTTTTTTAGATGTATTGATGCTTTGACCTAATTTGATTTTACTCAAGAAATGACCAGACAACTGAAAATGCTATTAGATCATTAATTGACACAACCTGAAAGTACTATTAGATCATTAATTGACACTATGTTCAGGGAACATGTACCTTTTGTTTTTAGGAACTTGTAGAACAACTATGCACATGATGATAGATAAGTAATCCATGTGTTCACCATCACTAGTATTAGTATTGCTGTTGACATATGTCAATTCCTTGCTCTTTTGATTGATAGGCCAGATGGACAGCAAAAGTTGGTTGATGATCTAGGTACAGTAGATAAGGAAGGCTGGCAGGTATACAATGCCCTCTGATGTGGCATCTACTCTTCGTGGTGAGGTGAGACACTACCGCTCGTTCCCCTTCAATCCACCAGTGCAGACGATGACCAGTGCATGGTGAAGGAAGTCAGCAGCAACACCTACTCACAGCTGACGCGCACCAACCATGAGGGCTGGAGCCTCTACATGAAGGTGAAGCTCAAGGCTTGCAGTCTATCAGAGGCAGTGGAGTTCAGCTATGTTCATGCTCAGGCGGGCAAAGGGTGGTCAAGCAAAAGATAAGATTGGTGGCTCGTGGCTTCATCCAGCAGCACGTCATCGACTGCGTGACCCACATTGAATCGGTGCGGCTGCTGCTAGCATTGGATGCTCAGGATGGGTGGCCCATCCATCACATGGACATAAGATTCGTTTATTCAATAGGGATCTACATGAGGTGTCCATGCGGCAGCGCAGCACCTGGTTCATCGTTGCTAGAGAAGAAGGTGCTACGGCTGCACAAAGCACTCTACAGGCTGCCTCAAGCACTGAAGTTCTTCTGTCTCATTATTCAATAGAAAGGAGATGGGGAGACATTGGAATAATTTTCTGTAACCAGCTAAAAGGTTTTTTTTTTTTGGTTCCAGATTTGAGTGCTGTAGTTAATCATCTTCTTTAATCCATGGGAAGAATAGTTGTTGTACTTATCAAATATAGTTGAAACTGATTTATCAATTTGAAATGTAAAGGAGTGTTGTCATGTACAGATGTACCTGCGGTAACCTGCATCAGAGTACCGACACAAGTAACAAGTATTAACAATCGCCCACCAGAAATAGCATATGCTTACATGTAATATAAGCCAGATTCAGTTTATAGGTAATAAGCAAGGATGGCATGAGCTTGATCCAGTTTATAGCTATGAATCCAACAGATCATCTACACAGTCAAGCATCAGAACCTAGAGGTGGGAACTAAACTGTGATGACAATATTATATAGTCAGTGAAAAAAAATGAGAGCACCTTTTCTAGATAATTTCTAGGAAATGCTCTTCAGATGTGACTGCATTGCTTTAGGGAGACTGCATTATGTGTGAACTTTGGGGTTTCTACCCCTTTCTCTCTTCTTTAATACATACAAAGATACACAGCTCTTGTTTAAGAGAAAATATTCTTGAAATAAGAATATTGAAATAAAAGGAATGGCAATTAACACACACAATTGTGGAGTCATTTAGTTTACCTGAGCAGATGAATGGTTCATGCTGTCAAGTAGTTCATCAAGAATTTTAACATGGTATTGCTTCTCTGCTGGGGACATTTTTGGTGGAGAAATTTCTATTAGAGCGACAGACAGAAAAGAATATCTCTTCGCAAGTACACTAGTTGCCATGGAATGAGGAAGAGGACTACATAAGCATTCTAATACTTTTTGCCTGAGAACAGGAGCACGAGTTCCAGCTCTTTCTTTTCCTGTAACAGCATATCGAATGCAAGCTGCCCATTCAGGAGATGACTCCACAGATGGTGCTAACATAATCTTATGCATCTGAACCATCAACCAGTTGTTCTCACACTCCAGATTCCCAATGATATCAGAGTGCAGCATCCCAGCCATTGCTTCAGCAGCTACACATTGCCTTGATCTCTCTTTCGAAACTAAAAACTCTTCTAGTGTAGTCTGAAGAGAAGAGATTACTGGCATTCCACATTGCTGTATAAGCCTTTTGAATATCCTAGCAAAACTGGAATAGAATGTGTGACCACTCACTAAAGAAATCCAACTAGGAGTACGTGGCCATGAGGCAGAGAAATCAAAATAGAAGTAAGTTATTGCTTTGTCAGATCCACTTTGAAAAGATGACGCCCCATAACTCGCTTTTGACGAACCATCATTATCAGAAATAATATGGACATGAGATAAACTGTTCAGCGTCTCATTCATGAACCCTTCCTCTCGGATTATCTCATTCAAAATCTCTTCTGTTGATGAAATATTGCAATCTTCAGGGTGATCTACTGATTGCTTTGAATCTTGTGCAGACGCCTTATGAGGTGATCCTTGCAATAATGTGTTCAAAGCAGATATAGCAAGCATTCTCGAGTGGGGCAGTTGACTCTTTAAATTTCTTAAGAAATGACCTAACATAAAGCATTTATTTTGAACATTGAAGCTCGTTAAAAAAAGCTGTCAAAGATGGCTTTTAAAAACATGAATATTAAGGCATGATAGATGGTATTAACAAAAAGCTACAAAGAGGAAGGCATGAAGTCCATACCAGCAATTTTTGCAAGCATTTGCGAATATATGCCAGATTCACTTCTGGATGCCAAAATTAGCAATAAGAGTACTCTGTTGGCCATCAAATTGTACCTGAAATTACACGGCTGTGAGTTTTAAGTACATAAACTGAAAAGAGAGCTCAAAACAGAATCTGAAAGGAAGAGAACAGTAGAAAGGTGAAATAGAAAAACTGGTTCAGCATATATAAATTTATTACTAAATAATACAACCTGTCTGAGATTGGCATGGACCATAGAGGAGGAATTGGGATATGATCAATTAGTCAATAACCAAACTATATTGTCATGTGGGGCCAGGGCTACATCTGACGCCGGCGCAGCCGTGACGCGCATCGTGCTGCGGAGCGCGCGAACCAGGCCGGTTCGGCTGGCTGCGGTGACTGTGCGGGCCAGGTTTTGGCTGGCAGTGGCTAGGAAGATAGAAAGATAGGATTTGATTAGTTTGTTAAGATCCTACAATCAAGGAGTGATTAGTTATTTCCTTTTCGATTGAGCCAGAAGGCTATTTGTATTCGGTTTGCTAAACTTGGAGAATCAAGCAAAGTATTATCTCCAAACCTATCTCTCTCTCTCAACTAAGCCTGTGGCAGAGGGGTAAACCTCGCCGGAGAAGACGGATCGCGACTACGAGCTACGTAGTCGAGGTCGTGCTATCCTAGGGCTTGAGGCCCTTGACAACCTGGTATCACGGTCTAGTCGATCCTCGTCTTCCGCCGCCGCCGCGCCACCTCCCAACCCACCAACCATCGCCAGACCTTCCTGCCCACCACCATTCCCTGCCTCGTCTGTTGCCTCGCATCCCGGCAACATCGGTGACAACGACGATCTCAAGGCCGCCCTCGATCACCAAGAACGTGGCGCTCATGCAGGCGTCCATCACGGCCAATGCTAAGGCCATCGCCGACATCACCGCCACCAGCTCCTCCGGTCGGGCCGCGGCCTAACTCCGGCGAACACCCCCAAGACCGGCCGCCTAAACACTGGCGCCCGGAGTTTTCGCGCTATGACGGCAAGGGCGACCCGCTCGCCTTCATCAACAAGTGCGAGTCCTTTCTGCAGCAGCGGATCATGCCGGAGGAACGCGTCTGGATGGCCTCGTACAATCTCGAAGAGGTGGCGCAGCTCTGGTACATGCAAGTCCAAGAGGATGAGGGCACGCCGACATGGGCGCGCTTCAAGGACCTCCTCAACCTCCGCTTCGGTCGGCCCCCCTCTTCGAGCTTTCATGTTGCCACCGCACGGGGACAGTAGAAGACTACCAAAATCGCTTCCAGGCGCTGCTTCCTCGCGCCGGTCGTCTCGACGAAACCCAGAGGGTCCAACTCTCCACTGGGGGCTCCTTCCGCCGCTCAGTCTGCAGGTGCAGATGCAGAACCCGCAAACCCTGGCGTCCGCCATGAGCCTCGTGCGACAGTTTGAGCTCATGGAATAGTACACTGCGCAACCGGCTAAGCCACCGGCCCGAGGGGTGCTCCCTACCCCGGCACCGTGCCCGGCCCTTCCCAAGCTACCGGCGCCCAAGCTCCCTGCCCCCACGGCGTCGATCGAAGGACGACCAGTACGTCGGCTCAATCAGGCCGAACAGAAGGAGCGCCGCCGCCTCGGGCTGTGTTTCAATTGTGACGAGCGGTACAGTTGCGGCCACAACAAGGTGTGCAAGCGCCTCTTCCTGCTGGACTCCATCCCAGATGACGACGACGCAGCCCCAGACGATACGGTCGAGAGCGAGGACTATGGGGACACTGAGTCCCCGGTGTTCTCCTTGCATGCCGTAGTCGGCGCGCATCGCCGACACGATCCAGCTCCAAGTGACCATCGGGGGTGCCTCGCTACTCGCTCTGCTCGACAACGGCTCGACCCACAGCTTCATCGGCGAGGATGTGGCGTAGCGCTCCGGGTTGCCTATCCAGGCCTGGCCGAGCATGACGGCGACAGTCGCCAATGGCAAGCGCGTGGCCTGCCCAAGGGTCAACCGACACGCACCGTTCTCCATAGCCGACACGACGTTCCACACCGATCTTTTTGTGATGCCCCTCGTAGGTTATGTCATGGTCCTCGGGACACGCTGGCTCGGCACGCTGGGACCCATCGTCTGGGACTTCGCCGCCCGTTCGATGGCGTTCCAGCACCGGGGACGCGCCCTCGTGTGGTCGGGCGTGCCCTCGTCTTCGCCTGCGCAGCTGCACACCCTCGCTGCAGCTAGTGGGACGCTCCTGGACGAGCTCCTGGCCACGTACAAGGACCTCTTCTCCGAGTCGAGGGGCCTCCCTCCGCAGCGCTCCCGCGACCACGCCATCGTCCTCAAGCCTGGGTTCGCTCCCGTTGCCGTCCGCATGTACCGCTACCCGGCGGCGCACAAGGACAAACTAGAACGTCAGTGCGCCGCGATGATTAAGCAGGGTGTCGTCCGCCGCAGCGACTCGCCCTTCTCCTCCCCGATCCTCTCAAGAAGGCCGACGGTTCGTGGCGGTACGTCGAGTACCGCGTCCTCAACACCCTCAAGGACGCGTTCCCGATACCCGTCGTCGACGAACTTCTCGACGAGCTCCACGACGCCCACTTCTTCACCAAGCTGGATTTGCGCTCAGGGTACCATCAAGTCCGGATGCGCCTGGAGGACATGCACAAGACGGCGTTCCGCACCCACGACGGGCTCTACGAGTTCCTGGTGATGTCGTTCAGGCTTTGCAATGCTCCGGCGACGTTCCAGGCGCTGATGAATGACATCCTCCGCACCTACCTCCGGCGGTTTGCACTGGTCTTTTTTGATGACATTTTAATCTACAGCACCACTTGGGCAGACCATCTCCGGCACCTCTGCATCATATTCGAGCTCCTCCACCAGCACCGTCTGTTCGTGAAGCGCTCTAAGTGCTCCGTCGGGGTGGACTCCGTGGCCTACCTTGGCCACATCATCTCCGCGGCCGGCATCGCCATGGATCCCGCCAAGGTTCAGGCCATCCACAACTGGCCTCGACCTCGGTCCGCACGGGCGGTGCGCGGCTTCCTCGGCCTGGCGGCTACTACAGGAAGTTCGTCCACAACTACGGTGCCATAGCAGCGCCCCTCACGGCGCTTCTCAAGGAGGGGTTCCTGTGGAACCCGGCAGCGGAGGCTGCATTCGACGCCCTAAAGGGGGCACTGACTTCGGCGCCGGTCCTAACGTTGCCCGACTTCACCAAGACCTTCGTCGTGGAATGCGACGCGTCCACATACGGCTTTGGCGCCGTGCTGCTTCAAGAGGCCCACCCGGTCGCCTTCTTCAGCCGGCCCGTTGCGCCCCGGCATCGCTCCCTGGCGGCATATGAGCGGGAGCTCATGGGTCTTGTGCTCATGGTGCGGCACTAGAGACCTTACCTGTGGGGCTGACGTTTTCTCGTCAAGACGGACCACCACAGTCTCAAGCTCTTGCTCGACCAGCGCCTCGCTACTAGTGAACACCATTGGGTCGGCAAGCTACTCGGCTTCGCTTTCGCTGTCGAATACAAGTCTGGAGCCATGAACACCGTCATCGATGCCCTGTCCTGTCATGATGTTGAGGACAGCATGGGCACCCTCTGTGCCATGTCTGCACCACACTTCGACTTCATCAGACGGCTTTGTCACGCGCAGGCGACCGATCCGGCCCTGGTCACCATCCACGACGGCGTTCGGTCCGACGCACGCACCACGCCATGGGCGGTGGCGGATGACATGGTGTTGTTTGACGGGCGCCTTTACATTCCACCGACTTCGCCGTTGCTCCAGGAGATCGTCGCGGCGGTCCACAACGACGGCCATGAGGGCGTCCAGCGCACCCTCCACCGTCTTCGCCGAGATTTTCATTTTCCCAACATGCGTCGTGTTGTGCAGGAGTTCATACGGGCGTGCGGCACGTGCCAACGTTACAAGTCCGAGCACCTCAACCCAGCGGGGCTGCTCATGCCTTTGCCTGTTCCCACGATGGTGTGGGCAGACATTGGGCTCGACTTCATCGAAGCCCTTCCCCGGGTCAATGGGAAGTCGGTCATCCTCTCCGTCGTCGACAGCTTCAGCAAATACTGTCACTTCATCGCCCTCGGCCACCCATACACCGTCGAAACTGTCACGCAAGCCTTCTTCACCGACATCGTTCGACTACACGGCGTGCCGCAGTCCATCGTCTCCGGTCGCGACCCAGTGTTCACCTCCACGTTTTGGCGCGAGCTCATGCGGCTGCTGGGGACGAAGCTGCATATGACATCTGCGTTCCATCCCTAGTCGGACAGGCAGGTGGAGGCAGCGAACCGCGTCATCGTCATGTACTTGCGCTGCTTCACCGGCGATCGCCCTCGACAGTGGCTCAAGTGGCTACCCTGGGCGGAGTATGTCTACAGCACCGCCTACCAGACATCGCTCCGAGAGACCGTTCCGCGTGGTGTACGGCTGCGACCCGCCGTCCATTCATTCGTACGAACCTGGCGAGACGCGCGTTGCTGCTGTTGCCCGGGACATGGAGGACTGTGACGCCTTTTTGGCCGACGTCCGCCATCGCTTGGAGCAGGCCCAGGCGGTCCAGAAACGCCACTATGACAAGCATCATCGACACGTGTCTTATGCCATCGGTGATTGGGTTCTACTTCGTTTGCACCAGCGTGCTGCGTTGTCATTGCCCCAAGCTACATCGGGCAAGCTAAAAGCTCGCTTTGTCGGTCCATATCGCGTCATCGAGCTCGTCAACGCCGTGGCGGTGCGCCTGGCGCTTCCATCGCAAGCTCGCCTCCACGACGTGTTCCACGTCAGCATGCTCAAGAAGTTCATCGGGACACCGCCATCATCTCCACCGCCCCTGTCGGATATCAAGCATAGCGCCGTCATCCCTGCTCCAGAGCGTGTCACCCAAACGCGCTTGGCTCGAGGTGTCTACCAAGTCCTCGTACACTGGCGTGGCGAGTCGGCATCAGTTGCTTCATAGGAAGACCTTGACGAGTTCCGCGCCACCTACCTAGAATTTCAGCTCGAGGACGAGCTGGATCTCCAAGGGGAGAGATGTCATGTGGGGCTAGGGCTACGTCCGACGCCGGCGCAGCCGTGACGCGCGTCGTGCCGTAGAGCACGCGAACGCGAACTAGGCCAGTTCGGCTGGCTGCGGTGACCGTGCGGGCCAGGTTTTGGCTGGCAGTGGCTAGGAAGATAGAAAGATAGGATTTGATTAGTTTGTTAAGGTCCTACAATCAAGGAGTGATTAGTTATTTCCTTTTCGATTGAGCCAGAAGGCTATTTGTATTCGGTTTGCTGAACTTGGAGAATCAAGCAAAGTATTATCTCTAAACCTATCTCTCTCTCAACTAAGCCTGCGGCGGAGGGGTAAACCTCGCCGGAGAAGACGGATCGCGACTACGAGCTACGTAGTCGGGGTCATGCTATCCTAGGGTTTGAGGCCCTTGACATATATACTGAAAAGAGAGCTCAGTACGGAATCTGAAAGGAAGCAAACGGTAGAAAACTGAAATAGAAAAACTGGTTCAGCATATATAAATGGGATGAAAAAACTTAAATTTTCAGATAGCAAAAAAATGTAATTGCAATGTCTCAGTTTGTCAGAATATACAAATTTCTTACCTCCAATGTAGTCCATTAGTCTCATAGCCCAAAGCATTAATTTGAGAAATTAAACTGAGAAATCCTGGCTTGTCAGCTTGGTTTTCAGGATTTTTAAAGAAACTCCTTGATATTCCAGAGAAACGTATATTATACATTACAAAGAGCTGTAAAGATCATATTAAAAAAAAACTTCAGTGGCACTCCTTAATTTAGGATTTTATTTATTTTATCTCCTTTTCTTTTAGAGATTGAGTTTTCTATTAAACGGCACCTCAGTAATAGCTTTCTGACACTTCAATGATTCATGATGAGAGCTACAGAAGAAAGGAATGGAGTTAGTGACATAGCCCCATTTCAAAAAGAACAAGTAGCATACTTTTCTATTCCACATTTATCAAGTTCTAATTATTCTTATTACTGGAAGTGAGATGCGCAATAAAATAAAACATGCTGAATAGTAAAAATGAAGAAATTATGCGTAGTAGAATTCTAGAGTATACCTTTCCAGAATTCCCATGATAAAGGAAGAGAGGGAAACAGAATCCTATATGGAACAATTATGTTAATACTATCCACATTATTGATTTAGCTTAGACCTAAAGCATGTAAATTGTGAAATAGACATACCATGGTTAAGTGTCTTAAAACAGTCTGTGAGATCAGAATGCTGCAAGAACCAAGAACCACATGTTCAGGAGCTTTTGGGTCACGCAAATTTCCCGTAAGTGTGAGAACACAGTGAGCGATTAGAGAAGGCCAGCGCTTCAACAATCTTGTAAGCGATCTTCCAGCATACCTGCATAAGAATGTACAGAAACAGAAATAATATGGTGATGTTATAAGGGAATGCTTTATGCAGGCAAAATATAAGGGAATTCAGGTACACTCATCTTCTCAAAAAAAGGTATGCTGATCAGCAAACACATAGTTTGTAAGTGTTTAAATGTTGATGGCAACACTGCAAGTAAAATCTATACTAAATTTTAAACACAATTTTCAATTATAACCAAGAGATAGAGAGAGAGATAACTTACGATCGAACAGTTTCATAGTTGTGTAGTGAGAGATCTAAGAGATCATTCATCAAATTAATCATGAGGGCAGATGGTGAAACATCTGCATTCATTCTGTATCTGTGATATGATGATTGTGAACACCTCCATGTACTATGCAAGTTTGCTTTGTCAACAAGTGCCCATCTAGGTCTAATGGAAACAAAGTAGAGAAAGTTCAACAACAGCCCATATAGCAGAATCAGAACCCACAAATGCAGATGTGCATACCTCTTTTTTCCTTGAGCATGAAATGGAACAATGAAGTTGCATGGAGGCTCAATTATGGAAGCAGATTCTAGTTTCCAAGCTTGAACATGGCTTGACCATTCTTGATATTCCAAGCTGCCTACACAGCAAACTGTCACATAAACAGCAAAAATTACTCAGCTTGAGTCTTTGAGCCTAGTTAACATACCGTAGTTTACTAAAGCATCAATCACACGCACAACAAGTGCTAGAAGAATACTGTCATCAGTTCTTTCCTTTAATAAGTACCTGTTGACAGAGCAATTGGTGAGACCATATAGTAAATGTTAAGTGAAACTGTATGTATTAAGAATAGGGATGAAAACGGTACAGATATTTTCCGACCGTATTTGAGACCGAATTCATTTAGACGGGTTCAGATCTGTCTATATCTGAGTTCGAATATTTAATATCTAATACCGTATTCGTATCCCAATACTTAAATCGTATATTTATGATGTCGACATCCAATCTTTTCTTATCCGACATGGTTGACATTATCCGTATTCAAATCCAAATCCGACCAGAAATATGAAAACAAATATGATATAGGTGATATTCGTCCGTATCCGATCCGTTTTCATCCCTAATTAAGAACAATAGTTCACCTGCAAGCTATGTGCACAAATTCTGCAGCCTTTTCACGCATTTCTGAGCTTCCAACAGTGCTACCAGCAGATCCTGCTATGAAGAATGCGGACTCCACTTCCAGGGACCTCCCATCTTTATATGATGGGCGAATTTCTGGCAAGCAAGACATTACACCATGCAATGCAGAGTGAATGCGTAATAGGGTTATTTTTAGGTGCTCCTTCTCATCTCCTGCTAAAAGAAAAACAAAAAAAAATCAAATAGGCAAACACAGAAAATAGGGCACAAATGCACAAAAAGATAATACATGGACTTCAATGTACTTGAATAGGCATGTACTGTCTTTTTTTTCTTTTGCACATATCACATTACAGGTGACTAATCAAAAAATAGATGGCAAGGTTGTTTCCATGGACAGAACTAGCATATCTACCTGTCTCAGAATGAACTTTTGTCTGACAAATATTCAAAAGATCTTCTAAAGCTGACTGAAAATGAAAATGTAGTAATTCATTTGCAAAAGAGAGTTCATCATGACTGGGATCATGCCACTTTGGAGGGAAATTAAGCATTTCAGCCTCCCTATCCTGATGAGCTTTCGAACATCCCCATGGTTCAATAATACTTCCAATAGGCTGACAAGTGAATGGCCTATACAAACAGAATAATATATTGGTCGGTGGGTAAACATGTTATAGATAAAATAAAGAAACATCAAGTGTATGTGTTTGAGAAAAAAAGTGTACATGACGTAAACATACTTGTACTGATCAATTGGGTAATAAGAAACCAGATTTCCAAGCAGAGAGCGAAGGAGATGATCCCCAGCTCCATTAACCTAACATTCCAAGGGAAAAGGAAATTTGTCATCTAACATAGTATAATATATGATGGGGACATGGGGATACTAGCTGTTCGAATGTATGAAAAGATAAATGAAAAGTATTACCTTCCATGAAGGGGCCTGGAATGCAGATGTTATTATGTGATTTAGTTCTTCCTTATAGTTGAGTAACACGGGACCTGCATAACTGATGGATATGGCCAAAACCCTCAGATAGTAATCTAGTGCTGTTTCCAGGGCAGGAGAAAGTGCAGCCTGCATGTCATTAGATGCAAGTGGTTGTAAGTATGGAATAGCTCAAGTAATACTGTAATAGACGTTTTACATCTGAGCAAACCTTTGTAGATGTTTTGTCTGCAACTACCCTTCCTACATAACCAGTGCTTGGAGTCCCCTCAAAGGATGACATGATAGTCTCTAAGATTGGTTTTACAAGGTAGACTGAAGCCTCCTCAGGATATGAATGAACACAGGCACAACAAAGAAGCCCAACTTCTGAAGTAGCACCAGGGAGGATATTTGCATTAACGAACTTGGCAATTCTCTTCAGGGACTGTTAATTGCAAAAAAAAAATGAAACACATTTGTGGTGGGAAATTCAAGTCCAGGGACAAGGAAGAGTGCCACATATTAACAAGAATGTAAATACCTCATTAAATAAGGGTTTTGATAACTTCCCTAGAAGAATTTCAAGCATGCAAAAATAATATGGGCTGTCCTCAACAAGAAAAGTGCCTGACATGAATGAGCTTTGGTAACCCTCATTACTGCATATCCAAATGGGATGTCATTACAATGTTCTGATAAGTATTTGAAAAAGTAGGAGAAAAAATCTCAGATGTGAGACTCTAGCGATCATTGCTTACATGGGACTAGTTGATTCCAGATTCTGGAGCACAGAAAACAGCCGGGAAAAGAATTCATCTAGCCAGTTCGAGAGAGTACTAGATTGGAGGAATGTAGGCACGTCATCACTAACACCAACTGCAGCTAGCTATATACACCTTAGGAGAGTTAGCAAAGTACTCTTTACCGGAAAACAGAATTGCAGAAGATAATGTAAAGAAAAAACTTACATTTGAAAATATAGAACCAATTAACTGCATTGTAGCAATAGTTTTAGGTGGATCATTGGCATCCATGCCAAGCAATGCATTTGAAAGGGAAGCGACAACAAGATCACTGAATGAATCAACAACACTGCTATCATCAGACTGAGATGAGCATAAAGAACATAGAAGAAGAGCACGTCCAGAAAATGCAACAGATGTGACAGCATTCTTTAACTGATGGGTAGCTGTAGTCTGTTAGAAAACCATTCAAATGATTAGCTTGTTTCTGAATATATTAAGTATGCTAATGAAAACTAAACAGATTGCAAGGCTCACATTGACCACAAAATATCTATACAAAATGAAGGTCAGTGCATATTTCTAGTTAAACTTACTGTCTCTAAGGCTAGTTGGAAGTTTTTTGCAACAAATGGAAGCACGAGGGTTGGTTCAACATAAGACAGGATCGAAGTTGCAACGGAAACTGTTTCAGCAAGAGAACTATCCTTGCTGTACTGACCACGATCCAGTAATTTCAAGATAACTTTGACAAAAACAGACCGTTCTTCCTTTCCGAGATAAGATTGATCATGGTCCTCAACTGTCGTACCACTACAGTGTTTATGTTGAAACAGATGAGCTGCAGTCAATAAGATGATTTTTTTTCAAGCTGCACATGCAAGTGAAGATTGATCCCTTACAATTGTTCATATTGAAGGCGTTTCTCAAAGTAATCAACAAGATACCGCAGGAAACGTTCCAATGAGTAGGTCCAACGACCCCCATTTGACGGATGATAGAACCTAAAAACCAAAATTCCTCAGGTTAGAACAAATAAAAAGGCCTCTGCAGCAAGCTCAAAGAAGACCAATGGTCAGAAGGCATACTGTTCCAAAAAATTAATGAGCTTCTCAAAATACTCAAATGCTAAACTTTTAGGCTTCAAAAGGTATACCTGCAAAAGGTAGAAATAAAAATGGGTGTGACCCTTTCTTGCTTTTAGTTGAACAAGTACAGCAAGGTGTAACATCTATATAAATATAAAGTAACATAAAAATATCATCTCCATGTTTGATTTGCAAAGCATGTTTCTGTGAAGGTAAAAACTAGAGGTCTCCATTTAACCTTATCAAAAAACCCTTCCTTGTTGCCTCCGTATTAAAATCCAATGATCCTAAGCCAGCAAGCTTGAACCAGACATGCATCACTTTATTATCTCTCTCACTGTGAGGCTATTCTTCACAAGCAGCACAAACAACACCAGTCCTATCCCCTTCCACATGCTCACACACAAAAGTTCCAGACTGTGTCTTCCTCACCAAGTTCACCACCGTAGAAGCCATGACTGACCCTTTAGGGCCAGGGGGTTTGTGTTCTAGGTGGGCTCCTCTCCCTGCTATTGTAGAAGCTGGAAGCAGGCCAGCTTGGAGGCAGGTGAGAGGCAAACAGTGACGAAGCCAGCAGTGGGGCTAGGGGGGCTCCAGCCCCCCCTACCGCTGCTGGCCCAGTGGAATTTCTAGTGCTCTCATTCTAATTTTAGACACAAATTTATAAGGTAGGGTGGGCTGAGAACTTTACTTTTTAGATATATTTTGTGAATTTCATCATTAATCCATATTTATGAGGGGTAATAGTAGAGCTAAGTTAATGTAGAACTTTTGTTCAGCCCCCCCTAAATTTTTTTCTGGCTTCGTCCCTGGAGGCAAAGGTGGCACTGCACCACCGGCTGCAGTGGTGTCAGCTGTGTCAGGGTGCAGGAATCTTGCCAGAGTGGTACGGGTACAGCGGGATCGAGTGGTAGTGGTGAGGGTTGTGGGTGGCACAGCAGGGAGGCACCTCACCGCCGGCCTTGGGTAGTGCCGCATCATGGGGTAGGCACTGGAAGCCATAAGGGCACTGGGGCATTGGGCGGTAGGTGGTGGTCGATGGGATCCAAGGAGGAATGAAGATGATGCCACTCAAGTTTAATGTACCTAGACAGGCACTTGTGATTAACTTAAACAGATAGGTGTCAGGTTTTAGTCACATCCTTATTGTATACTCTTATAAAGCTAAACCCCACTAGAGATTTCTCTGCGATTTTGTGAAGCCACGTCATCCAGAGGGTCCCACAACTCCACTAACAGCCCAAGCATGCAGAGCCAATGCATGACTCGCAGTACATGGAAGCACAGTTTCAGCTGTCCTTCACGCCATGGTTTCTGCAAAGCATCCCTCTGCCTTCTCGCTTTTATTTACTGCAGCAACCCCACTGACCTCTGATCTCCTTGGGCCTAAATGTGTCCGTAAATGCACCTAAAATGGACCGAAGCGTCAAGAACTAAACAGTCATTCTGCCTGTTACCCTCTGTCCACCTAGCTTCTCCACCTATAGGGGTTTCATCTTCATCCCTTTATATATGAATTGTCTTCCACAACAACGCATGCTTTTGTTTTGCCTCTATGCAACCACCCTGGAAACTTGAAGGCGCTGCACCAAGCGTACATTATTGATGATTCACCAACCTTCCAGGAAGTGACGTCCGGCTAGCAGGTAATACATGGAGTAGTTTGCTATCACTACCTTAATCAGATTGGTAATTTAGATTCCTATGTACATCTTGCTTTCAAATTTTTGGTATCATTTATTTTCTTCTCACTGTGTCCTTTCCTGTCACCAGATCAGTCCATGAATGATTATCCTAACCACCACTAGCAGCATAATACAATAAAATAACATGCAACTCAAATTCATATGTACACATAATACTATATAGCAATGCTATGTATATAACAGATTTAATTTTAAGAAAATCCTGCGGCAACGCACGGGGTATCCTTCTAGTATTAATATATATGACAGTAAAAGTTTTATCATTAGAGTCTACATTATACAAAATCTTTACAGGCTACTGACTGAATAAGTGATCCTAATTAAATGTCATTACTTATATTCACCCCATAGCAAGGCATCAGAGATTCAGAGGCGAAAGTACACAAGTACTCCCTCCATTCCAAATTATAAGTTATAAGATGCTTTGGCTTTTCTAGATACATTGCTTTTACTATAAACTATGTATCTAGAAAAGCCAAAATGTCTTATAATTTAGAACGGAGGAAGTAAAAGCTATGTACCTAGAAAAGCCAGAGCAACTTATAATTTGGAATGGATGGTGTATCCTTCATAAGCCAGACAGATTGAAAATAAATAAAAGCTGAAAGGATGTCAATAACTTACAATAGACTTCGCAATTGCCTTGGAAAATGTTCTGGTCTTACTGGAAAATAAAAATCTTGTGTTCCCAGGAACCTCCACTGGAAAGGGGTATGAACCATTCCCACTTGATATAGGAACCTAGAAATAGCCAAAGAAATATGTAGATAAATTGGCAAAAAATTAATACAGCAACTTTCTGCACAGTTACTCCATTCCAAATTATAAGTTCTGGCTTTTCTAGATACATAACTTCTATTATGTATCTAGACATAGCTTATATCTAGGTCCATAGCAAAAACAATGTACCTAGAAAAGCCGGAACGACTTATAATTTGGAACAAGGAGTAACAAATAGTTGTATTTCAATACACCAAATGAATATCATAATAACATGCAGTTTTCTTGTTTAAATATAGATCATTCACCAAGAAATGCACATGCAAATATCCTTTATGAATTATGATTTAGTTGAACAGAGTCAGAAACAGTGACAAATATTTTGGAAACTTTGATAGTTCCAAGAAAGCATTTTATAAAACACGATTGTTTCATGTAACAAACTATAGAGCTGATATTAGCTTAAAGATGCAATTGGACATTGTGGTTATCTTTAGCTCTCTCTCACAAATAGTGGTCCACTACATGAACCAGTAGAATCACTGCAGCAGAAACATTCAAGATTCTTAAAGCATGTTTTATAGAGAATGGTCCTAATATATCCTTAATAACTTATAGCATTTTTTTAAAAAACCTCTTAAGGCCTCTTTGAAACAAATTCCAAAAATGCAGTATGACGAAAACACAGATTTTGGCTGCAAAAATGCAAAGCACATGAAAATTGCAGGAATGACCATTTTGATACACAAAGGAATTATTCTATGAGATTTGACCTCATGTTAAAAGGACTCCAAAATTCATATGAAACTATCCACTCGTTTTCAGGGGATATAATCTTGATTTCAAAATCATGATTGATATTAACACGCATTGTTCTGATGTCATCTTGGATTGTTGAACATTAAATTGATAAGTTTATAGTATGGGCTTTGATTCAAGTTAGTGTCAACTATCAACAATAGAAACGCCCTGCCATTGCAATTCCACTACCCTTTATCTAAACCCTTAGCACTGTGCATGAGACATAAAATTTGGATGGAAAACAAAACAAACAAATTTTAAGAATACCAAACTAATACCTGCTTCATTTTTATAGGATAAAACAAATAATACTATCCTTAAGAAAATTTAGCAATCAAAAAAGAAAACAGTTGTGTAGCAAGACATGTAAGGTTTTATGCAAATTATTGTCCCCTCTGACTTTCATCAAGCAACCAATATGACTACCAATTACTAGTATGTAGGTATAAAACTGAAAGTGCTTACATACCTCAAACATGTTCAAGTATCTTGTGAATAACAAGGGCAGAAAAGCATCCCAGTTCACCGATCTGGAATTTTTTATACAACGTGCTATGATGGAAGCCCATTGGACGTCCCAGAAGTTACAATTTGTGACAGAATCCCATATGTCAAGACAATTTTTAATCCAATCACTGCAACAGGGCAATATCAGTTGAAAGAGAAAGTAAGACAATGTTCAGCTAAAGAAGAGAGAAGGGAGCTTATCATCCAATATGTGATTACACTGTAAAGTGATCCTGATTCCTCGAGTTCGCTGGAAGAAACAGCCTGAGAAATCCAACACCTTCAAACGCTGAGTTATGCCATGGATTTTCCAGCAAGGGCCTGTAGTTCCAGTACAGTAAAAGGTAAGGTACTTCAACGTTGGCAGTATATTGTCAAGCAATTTCCAATTATAATCTGTTCTGATTTTCTGTGCTATTTTTCCAAATGATCAAATGTTAACAATAATAATGATGTGGAAAGAATAATAATGATATTATTAATACAACTACTTGCTGTTATGAACTTATGATCTTTCATATGAGATTGTGTGGGTGGGTAGTTGGGTGGTGGTGGGGAGGACCAAGAGCAGGCTTTTTTAATAAATTTAATCTTTTTTAAACAATATTTTAGTAATAACCGCAAAATAAAACTAAATGCATCCCATGGCCCTTTTGGTCGCGCCAAAGCACATGGCACGACTGTGCCACTTTGTCGCGCCACATGCGTTGGCGTGACAGCCCGGCCACCGTGGCGGAGGTGGTTGACCGCAGCCGGCATGGCTGTCGCTGGGCCCTGCCCTATCGCGCCGCATGCGTTGGCGCGACAGGCCAGGCTGTGCAAAATTAGGGTTTGGCCGATGTGGGCGACTCAATGGGTCCCACCCTGTCGCGCTAGCCGCTTTGGCACGACAGGGCCAAATATTTTCGGCCGGCCCGGCCCACCTTCATTCTTCTTCTCTTCCCCGAGCCTCCGCTGCCTCCCTCGCCCGTCCATCGTGTAGAGCGCCGCCGCCGCCGTTTTTGCCGCCAGGGAGTCCACCAGGGAGCCGCGGCCACCTCCCCTGCTCCCTCTCGCGACCCCGCCGGCCCCACGCAAGGAGTGAGCGGGCGTGGCGCCACCTCCGGCTAGGAGGTGCCTGGGCACGGAGCGCCTCCCCTGCTTGGGTCGTGCCAGTGAGCAGCACCGCCACCGCTGGGATCCACCTCCTCCGGCGACCTCTAGAGCAGGCCCAAGGTGGTGTTCCTTCTCCTCCCTTGATTTGCTTCATTTTGTCCATTGTTGGTATGTTTAGGGCTAGGGAAAAAATATGTAGAATGTGATTGTTTGAATCGTTTGTTGATATGATTTAATGCGTACAGTAGTTAGAGGATGTAGTGTGCTCGTGGATTTGGCGTGAACTATGTGTTGCATATACGTAAGTAGTTGATGCATGGAGGATTTAGATTGGTATGGTAATATTGTAGTAGTGATAGAATATGAATTGGATTCAAAGATGAGTAGTTGTTAATTTTGTTGTTGTTGTTGGTGTTGGTTGGCATTTTGTAGATGGACCGGTTAGTGTGATTGTTTCATGGTGGCATAGTAAAAGCAAATGGAGAGTTTGAAAGCATGCATTCGCAACCTCAGTTTTTTAGTAGACCTCCTAGCTTCCTTGATTTGGTTAGCTATTGTCGAGATAAGTTTGATTGGCTATTAAGCTTGGATGGAGGATTTGATTGTGGAAAGGAGCGAGCACACTATGTGTTGATGCCTTTGTCATGTGCGGATGATTGGAAGGACTACGTAGATGTTGTTAAGAGTAGCAGCGTGAGGTGCTTGGAAGTTGTGGTGCACAATGGGTCACTGCCTTTAGTGGTGCCTAAGGATAGTACAGTTGATGTGGAGCCCATTGAGAAGCTTACCCAAGAAGAAGAGTTGTTGCTGGTTCCTGTTAGAGAAGTTGATAGGTCATGTGAGGTTGGTGCCCTAGGTGATGATTTCGATGAACAAGTTTTTCATGATGAAGATGGTATGTATGACAGTATATCTGAAGGATCGAAGGATGATGAAGTTTGTGTTGTCTATGAGGTCGACGATGAAACCAAATTGTGAGCAACACAAAGATTGAGGATGAAATACCTTTTGTATCACACCAATGCTACCCAAAATCTAAAGCAAAATTACATCTAAGAGATTTAAAGGACACAAAAAGATGAGAGAGTTTGGAGGGAACAAAATACCTCACGAGTTCAGGTAGAGAGGAAGAAGAAGAGACTGAGGAAAAGGGGTTGGGGCCGGCTAATTATACCAGCCCGTCGCGTCAAGGCGGCTGGCGCGGCGGGCCCGTCGCGCCAAAGCATGCGGTGCAACAGGGTGGGGCCCAGAAGGTGCCACGATGGCTGCGGTCAACCAGCGCTGCCACATGTACAGGGCTGTCGCGCCAACGTGGCACAGTCGCGCCATGTTATTTAGCGCGACCAAAAGGGCTATGGGATGCATATAATTTTATTTTGCGGTTATTACTGAAATAATGTTTAATAAAGGATTAAATTTGAAAAAAATCCCCAAGAGCACAATGCTTTAGAGGTACCAAGACCTGTGCAAGTTTGTTGGTTGAGTTTCTGCTCGGCACATGTTAGCACCTGACAGTCCATAATTTTGAAAATTATCCTGCGGGTACCACAAACTTGCATGGATATGACAGTTCCTAAAATTGAACGATAGTCTAGAACGATAGTCTAGAAGGTCCTAAACTTGCATACAATTGCCAGTGAAGCCCTAAATTTGTCAACATTAAGCTAGTCTATCACCTTGTTTAAGTGAACAAATGCTCCAGAAGATAAGAAAAGAGACATTGAAAAGGTGGAATTAGCACATAAGACATGTATGTCCAATCTTCACATTTTTCACTGTCGCTATGTTTCATTGCAAACCTAAACCTATAATGTTATTCCATGTACCTTAGGGGCTGTTTGCGAGCGCTCCCTGCTCTAGATTCTCCGTGAGAACCACTCTTAGACAGCCAAACAGGTAAAACACAACTAGATTCTCGCGGAGATCTGAGAAGACTCGCTTCTCCATTTATACTGCGAGCTGGGAGCTAAAAAACTGCACCCCACTGCTCCTCATTCAATCCCCAACAGAATCACTTCCCACATGCTCCGTACCAAACATCCACCTCCCTTCTCTGATGTTCAAATTGTATCACCAAACAACCAACAGCCATATGTAGCATTTCAGTTGTTTTCACCATTTACAGTTTACACTACCAAATGGCCAAACTGCTCCTCATGCACTGTACTAGATATGCTTACAATGAAGAATAAAATAGCGATCTAGGTGCCACAAATTGAGGGATTTTTATATTCATTCACATGTGTATTGCTTCTATATGCCGAAAATACATGTGAAAACAAACATGTGGTACATCATCACTCATCAAATCCATGTCAATTAATTAAATGGTTAACTTGCCTAACGTAGAGAAGTAGAGGAACACAAGTGTCATGCCTAGGCAAGTTGAAGGACCCGCAACAATTTAGATACAAATGCAAATCTACATTCTGTCTAGGGAATTATTGTGCAGCTACACCAAAAGGAGCATAACATTCTTTTATGATGGATACTTTCTGGTGGATACTTTTTATTTCATACTCCCTCCGTCCGAGAAAGAATTCAATTATAGCTACAATGCTAAAGTAAAACCATCTTCAACTTGACCTGTTTTTTTTTTACAAAATCACACTAATATTTATGATATCAAGTAGGTATTATTAGATGCATCATGGAATATATTTTCATAGTATACCTATTTGGAATCATAACTGATGATACTATTTTCAATAAACAAAGTCAAACTTAAAAAAGTTTTGACTGGCTTAGACCAGATCCAGAATTGCATTCTTTTGGAGACAGAAGTATTATATGACTAGCAGCAGAAGGGAAAACTTGGACTTACGGGGTTTGACACTAATGCTAAGTACCAATGAGAATACTTAATGATGATTGCTACAGGCATTTACATATAGCACAACAGGTAATTAGATACCTTATCACAAACCTTGCTTGTATTGGCTACTTACTCAAATACTCCCTCCATCCCAAATTGTAAGTCATTCCAAGAATCTTGGAGAGTCAAAGCATTTTCATGTTTGACCAAAATTATAGAGAAAAATACTAAGATTTGTAATGTAAAGTGAGTATACTATGAAAATATAATTAAGAAAGAATCTAATGATACTTAGTTAGTACCATAACAATTATTATTTTATAATATAAATTTGGTCAAACTTAGAAAAGTTTGACTCTCCAAGATTCTTGGAATGACTTACAATTTGGGATGGAGGGAGTAGAAGTCAAATGAATACATGTGAAGCATATCATTTGTGATTCTATCTGGCCCAACAGGCAAACACTATACGGGCTTAGGGAGGGTGGACAACACAGGTTATTAAAAGAAATAATAAACCAGCAAAGCAGTTAGAAAAGCATGAATGAGATGGAATGTAAGTAAAGACTCATGCTGAATATGCCAAACCTGAATTCTGACCAAATTTCAGCTGCCACACCCTCAGGAAAGAAATTCCTGGATGCACGCACTAAAGAGGTGACAGTCTCAAAGTGTTGCTTCCTTACTTTCCAGCCCTCAGGCCCCATGTTTCTGAAAGCGACATGACATTCACTTAGATATTTCTGTCACTTTCTTCATTGTCAGAAATGGGTATATTACTATAGTGTCACATTTTACCTCTTGAAATGAGTCCTTATCAACGTATCATAAAGTGGTCTCCATTGCACATCAAGTGAAAGCCTCTTCCCATGCTTTCTTAAAAGCCTGATGAGCAGACCTCCCCACTTAATCTGATTATCATCCATTTACCAAGAAAAGAATACATGACCAAAGACCAAACAGATCTGAACTATCCATGTACAAATCATTAACTACTGAGCATTACCTGGACAACAAACTTGTTATGTGATGCATGAAATATCTCCAGTCCAAGCTTTACAAGAGCCTGTACATCCTCAGGAGCAATGTCACTCTTCGCTTTAATAAAACTAAATGCATTGAAAAGAACACCGACATTAATAATCCCCAAACTCAAGAAACCACATTATTTACAAAGTATTTTAAGTCTACATATGTAAATGTTTGCAAACAATCCCCTAAATAGTCTAGAAATGACTGCATCCCTTTGAATCAGATCCATCAATCGCTCATGTGAATCTGAGTTCTTTTTGTTAGAACCCAAGGAGGGGTTCGCGTAAGATACTCAGTACATTAAAAAAAATTAACCAATCAATTATCAGAAATTCAAGAGAGTTTTTCAAAAACAAACACACTCAAAGCATTGTTGCAAAATGTAGTAAACAAATCTGATCAAGAAACCACAACTGAAAAGGTGGAAAGTCATAATGTGCTATTTTGGGTGTATTTCCATCTTTAAATCCAATGTTCTTTTTTCAGTTTTTCTTAATGATGAACATTCACAACGCCCTTAGGCACCTTCTCTAATTCCAGCAACCAATACCACAGGAAGAAGCAATCAATGCTGTGTGCGACATGCATGATGCATCTACTGACTCCATCTCCATTCAGCCAACTTCTGACTGTATGCAGTGCCTTGACAAATATGCCTGCTGCCAGGTCACTTGAATTGGGCTGCTGCCACTCTCCCTATCATACAATTTCAATCAAGGAACAATGCACAAGTGTTTGCACTCTAAAGCATCGCCACTAACATTGTTTTCACTAGGAGTGGAGGTCTATGCTCAGTTGCTCAAAAAGCAGATAGCAGAAGAGGTAGCCAAATCAGAAGTACAAGTATTTGCCTATTTGGATAACATGCCATAGACTTCTGGGTCTATGTTAAGCATGTTTCGGCTTAATTCTGAATTGCGACCATTTTCAGCTATAGTTGGAGTCACTCGGTACAGATATCAGCTTTTGCAATAGAACCATAGAGCTGAATCATATTCAGTAGGATTGGAAAAGGAACCAGGATGTTGTGATCAGTTCAAGTTTTGTCAGCGGGAAAGTTGGGTGAAATAGCAAAAATACAGCGAAAGAGGCATATGATCATTTTTGTAATGGCATTTTACTAATGAAATTATTCAGAGTGGCATTTCAAAAAAAAAAGCACAATCGATTGCATGGCATTTGCATTCAGCAAACACACAGTTGTGCATTTGACAGTATAACATTTTATGAAAAAAATTTGCCAAAATCCAATTGTATACATCAAACATACAGCTGCGCATCTGACAGTATAGTAAATCTAAGGACAGTTAGACATACTTCTGACAATTGTAATAATCTGAATTTCTAATTCTGATCAAAATCGCACCCCAAAAGAAGCAGTGCTCTGGAATTACTTATTTGCTGTTCTAATTTTCAATGTGATCCGTAGTTCAGAAAATTCAGCAGAGACTTGGAGTACAAAACCGAAAAAGTGCTTGCAGAATACCTAAATTTGAAATTGCACACCAAAAGAACACGGAAAATAGGAAGTTCAGATAGTGATTGCCGCAACTCAAAATTCCCCTACTCAAACGCGATCGCGATCGCATCAAGCAAAAACCAGGACTCAGACCGACATTGACAAGACTAAAAGCGAAATCCGCTACTCGATAAACCGGATTGCTAACTCAAGTTAGGCAACAGCAGTCGAGGAAGCACCAATCGAGCAGCAGGCCGTCGCCCACACGAACCAGCACACCGAAGTATAAACGAGACCACAAAGCAATCAAACCGCAGCCGCGGAAGGGGTGAGAGTTCGAGGGAGAAATTACAGGTCGAACACGGAGATCCACTTGAGTGTGGCGTAGGCGGAGTCGGGGTCTCCGGGCAGCCACGCGTCGGCGGCGGTCCGCACAGCGCCCGCGAACGCAGCTGCCTCCCCACGCGCCGCGGTCGCCACCGGTGGCGGCAGCCACGCGTTGTAGAGGTGCATCCTTCAATCCTCCCTCGGACCCCCTCTCGCACTGCCGCTGCCGCCGTGGATGCCCTCTGAGTCGCGGGTCGAGCCAAGGCGAAAATGGATGGGCGGTGGTAGGTTTTGGGGGGTTTAGTTGGGGAGGCTTGGGCAGTTGGGCGGCGCGGGGTACTTATAGGTGGCCGCTTTCTTTCTTCGCCTCCAAGACGAGGGGTGCCGCCGTGTAGACGACGACGATGACCCGAGAGAGGGAGGGAGACTGGGGCTGGGGCGGCCGATGCTCCACACGACCACGCCGGTGCTGTTATCGCTGACGCACGGGCGCGGGTATGGGGCGGGGGGAGGGGTGCCGGTCCGGCCGGGGGAAAGGGAGGGCGAGAGGTGGTCTCGGTGCACCGTGGACTGGGTGGGGAGTGTGAGGCTGACAAAACGGTTACTCTTGGGCCTGGAGCCGTACGGATCACGAGGTTCTCTGATTCTTTGGATGTGAGGATGATGCATGTGCGCGAACAGATTCAGGCCATGTGCCGCTGCGGGTCCAGCCGTCCAGGCCGTGGAAGATAGACGTCGGCATGCCATATACACATTTAAGGTCTTGTTCAGTTCACCTGAAAACCAAAAAATTTTCAAAGATTCCCCGTCACATCGAATCTTATGGCACATGTATAAAATATTAAATATAGACGAAAACAAAAACTAATTACACAGTTTAGCTGTAAATCACGAGACGAATCTTTTGATCATAGTTAGTCCATAATTGGATAATATTTGTCACAAACAAACGAAAGTGCTACAGTACCGAAAACTTTTCATTTTTCGGAACTAAACAAGGCCTAAGTTAAAGGCAACGGATCCTATGCAAACCAGACATCCCGTGTAAACTTGTAAACTGACGATCTAGATCCTAGGATCGTCATCCGATGGCTGTACATAGAGGTGGGGTAATTTTACATTTTAACTCCCACCTAGCTTGTGGTAATCGTAAACTTTTTCCAAAATCCCCCTCCCTCTGTAACCCTCCGTTCCGTTCCGTCTTCTCGCGTCTCTCCGTCTCCGATCGCGCGAGGGCCTGTGATCGCCTCCCCGCGTCTCTCCGTCTCCGATAGCGAGTTCGTGCTCCGCCGGCGGCCGATTACGAGGACCGGACAGCATACCAGAGTGCGGCGGGGTGGAGTCGTTCATCGTCACGGCGCCGGCTGTCGGGCGGGATCCTTCGTCTTGTTTTATCAGATCGAATCGAACTCACATCACCGGCGTCCTGTACTGTATTAGCCGGTAGCAGAGGCATGTGAATTGGACCTTCGTACAATAATCATACACTCATATATAGTTTCTCTAGGAGTGGAGATCATATATAAATCATACTAGAGTCATTGTACAAAGAAGCAAGATCCATCCATCACGCACAATCAAATTGAGATTGTACAGATGTAAATATATTTCAAGCGCCATTCATGAGTGGCTTCTTTACCAGATTTGTGAAGTACTTCTACTCAGGCGGTGCTTGTTCTCGCTGGCCGCACAGACCTCACCTTCCGCAGCGACGGCACGCGCATGCGCCCGCCGGCCCTGGCCGTGTCGCCGCCGGCGCCGTGCGGGGCAGGCAGACGGAGACCTTCCCCTTGACGCGTGCCCTAGCGATCCTTCCCCTCGATCGATCGCGCGTGACGGAGCCCAGGCGGCGTCCGTTCTCCAGACGGAGGGAGGGGGTAGATGGAAAAAACAAAAATTAGTTGTTGGCTGGCGGGTGCTATTCTGTAAAAAGATCCCATCTTTCTCTACCGCCATCAGATGACTATCCTGGGATCCAGATCGATAGTTTACAAGTTTGCACAGCATACCCAGTTTGCATAGGATACGTTGCCTAAGTTAAAAGGCCTGGTTTAGTTCTCAAAAATTTTGGTTCTTATTACTGTAGCATTTTCATTTTTATTTGGTAATTATTGTTCAATTATAGATTAATAGACTCAAAAAAACATCTCACGATTTACCATCCAAATAGTTTTTATTTTCGACTATATTTAATACTTTATACATGTTCCGCAAGATTTGATGTGACGGATAATTTTTAAAAAAATGATTTTTGGATTGAACTAAACAAGGCCTAAATTAGTTATGAATAATTTTGGTTTGAACGGAATTTTAACCAAATTTGTTGTCAAATAATTTAAAGTCAACTAAATCGATTAATGGCAAATATATAGTTTTAATAAATAGGTAAATAGACATAGTATAAGTATAACAAAGAAATTCAGTTAAATTGATTAATTTCAATTGATAACGTCACTTAAAGACCAAAAAATTCATCGATCAACCTTTCATTTAAAAATTGGAACGGATCCAACATTCCCAACCAATATATGAGATGAGTTCAACTCAACCTATAAAACTGGGATAGATTCAACTCATCCCACATCTACCTCAAACCATACACACCCTAATTGAATGTGTATCTTTTCAAAAAAAGAATAAGGTTCTCTTCCTACTATCTCTTCATTTCCCTTTTATCAATCTCTTTGGTATGAACTGAATTTCCCTCCTCACCTAGATTCATAAATGGCGCCTTCTCGTAGGAGAACATGTGCCTTGGATGGGATGGCAATGCACATGCCTAAATAAATTCAATGAATTAATAGTACAAAAGTTCGTCATAGGTGGATTTTTATCTTGGATCCACAGCTAGGTACATTGAAGTGCAAAATCCTACTAGAGGACATATCTTGCATGAGGCTCTTGAGCCTTAGGATGCGGTATCCATTAACTTAAGTCCATGACATCACTATCAACCTTGGCACCTACTTCTGAAAGTCCTAGTTTGCTTTTAGTAATCAAGTGACAACCTTTGGGTGGACTAGTGTGGTGTATGTTAAGATACATAAGTATTTAGTCCACAGATACACTAGTGTGAGCAACACGTTAAGCTATTGGTGGAGAGATGGCTTGGACATGTTGGTAGTGCTTAACTAGTGAGACGAAGGAGCTCATTACATAAGACATAATATGGAGTCATGTGGCTAGGTGGATAAGATTAAGAGGCATGACTTGGTTATGACGGAGCGGGTTGCAAGTGTGAAGGGATGGATCGGGTTGCAAGTGTGAAGGACAAGCTAGAGGCTTGGGTGTGATGGACCATCAAAGGGATGAAGCGTGAGTAGAGAGCTTGGCACCGATGGACCGAGGCAATAGTGAGTAGCAAGTGAAGCTGCGATTAATGAACCAATAAGGTGACATGAAGCTGTGAAGTCGGTCATATCGTTCAAGAGAGGTCAAGCCAACATGATGATTCGAGTTTATGATCAAGTGGCTTGACAGTGGATGATGAAGAACTTCATGCCATGGACAATAACCAAAGGTAGCATGGTTGGCTACTTAACGGATGATCATTGTTCATCATCTAATGAAGATGGAGGTTGGATGATTGTGTATCATCACCGATGAAAGAGATAAAATGGAATGTGCGAGGCAAATGTATATTTGTAGGGTGTTTTATTTTTCTGGTCTACGATTGGGTAGAAAAGTGTTTGACTAGGTTTATGATAGACAGTTATACTATAAAGAGGAGCAAACTTATCTGTATATCAGTAATCTAACTACTACTTGAGCGATCTAATATTGCATGAGTTGCTAGAGACAAGTAATGGTTTGAAAGTTGAGAGAAAACCCTTTTAAAAATACATCAACCATTAATCTGTACCGTTGGGAAGTACAATTGCCGAGTGTATACCATCGGGAAGCTCCCATCGAGCATCCATGGTCGGACATTTCCACTTGTACCGACCGGTAGTCAGTCATTGTATGGCCGACTGTATGTTTCCGATGGTTAACACTTGGAAATCAGTTGGTAAACAGGCCATTCAGCCTTTGGTCTAACATGTCGAGAGTTTTCCGGTTGGGGATTTGTTGCTTGACAGTTTTTTAAACCCATCAGGAAACATATCCGGTCGGTGTTTGTTGCTTGGCAGATTTTTTTAACCCATTGGGAAACATATCCAGTTAGGGATTTGTTGCATGGGAGTTTTTTAACCGATCGGGAAACATATTAGAAACGGTGTTTATTAACCGTCAAGAATTAAATACTCTTGGTAGAATCTATATGTGAAGGTTTGGTTTCCCATTGCCTAAAACTATTAAACCATCGGGAATATAGAGATGAAGGTATTTTATTATAATCCATCATCCGATATTGCTTGGGATATTTTTTATAGCCATAAATAATTAATATATGTAACTAGGAAGATCAATTACAAATGTTGAACATTCACAATTCATGACATTTTATAACCAACTCTTTAATATTGAAAGGTAGAGTTTCTAAGAACATTCTTCGACATTACATAAATTAATGTTCAAATTAAAATACTTGACTAAGATATTGCTCTGCTATTCACAAGGCATAAGAAAAACTACTTAAAAGTGCCACATTGCATATGTTGCATATAATCTCTTCCCATCACCATGAAGCATCATCATCGAAAAAGTATTCACCATTGTTTTCGTAATTTTGGCCATCATCTTGGGAATGATATCCTTCATCATCATAATCATAGATGTCATCTTCATTTTCCTCACCACTATAATATGCTCCACCAATATTTTCCTCACCACTACCTCTCCACTAATGTTATCCTGCAGAAGTTATAAAATTATTTTTATTAGCATACATATGAACCATCTTAAATATATATAAGATAGATTTTGCAATAATTTAAGGTATGGCATGAACACATCTGGAACACACTTAATACTTACATGATCAGATGCATTAGGAACAATTTTCTAGTGCTCTCTAGTGAATGCAACCTTAGATTTAGATGTAGACTGCATGTCATACATATATTAGTTTATACTTTGAAGGTTAGTTTTGTAATGAATTGAGGTGGGAAAAATAAAATTTAAATCTGAATCAACTAGAGTGATGCTTGAGTTCATTGTAAGAATTTGTGTTATGTGAGGTAGCAGGTAAACTTACCAAGTTAGTTGTAGTTTCCTGAGCTAATGCATCAAAGTCTATTCCTTATTTAGCAACAAGTGCCTGTTAAAACTCCATGGTTAGCCAAAGGAATTTATTTGTCCTATGCATATATTTATTCCAATGATCATTACCCACACAACATGTTCAAGGTTGCTATATTTTTTGTAACTATAGATTTTCCCTTTCAAGTCACTTCTCTTTAGGAGAAACATATGATTTTGCACTTATTTTCCTTGTCTTGATTTCTTCCTTCTCAGCAATACTAATTGCTCCATCACAAATTCCTAGCTTACCATGTGGCATTCTACCTGCACACTCATAAATGACACTTGCATATAATCCAGGATGCTCAATTTTCTAATTCATGCCATACTTTTTTTCCATTCCTTCCTCATATTGTGCCTTTTCCAAAAAACATTGAAAAGCTGAGGATAAGTAACAAAACAACTACAAGAGCTACTAGCTTAATAATCCAACACTTACCCATTTATTAGCAGCATTCTGGTTGCACAACCTACCATCATTTGTCCCTAGATTCAATTCATGATTATGCATCCAGGCGCCACTAATTTCAGGGTCAATACCAGTTTTTAGTGCCTATAATTAAAGTATAAGTATGCTTTGATATGTATTGAACATTGTACATTAGTAGTTTATGAAGTCACAACTTTCTGGTTTGGGTTCTTACCAGCCATTAGCGTGTTGCTAGCAAACTTCTTGAGCCACTGCAATGGTATACGTTATTATCTCTAGCTAGGCGATTTTGCTTTGCCTTTAAGGATGACTTCCTAAATTTTGATGTACTCCAGTGCTCACATAGCAAAGCCCAACCTTCATTGGTGTAAAGTCTCTTGGTTTAGCAGATATAAGTGCTTCTTTTGTTGGCCAACGATTTCTATATTCATCTACATCTTCTAGAGGCATGTTACCATCCTTATATAGTTTCTTTGTGATAGCCCGCTTCTCTTCACTCAATATCTTAGGCACCATGTTTTTAAATTTTAACTCCAAGACAACATCTGCCTCAGCTCTATCTTCTAGAAGACACTTGAAATGCCACTATCCAATCATATTATTTATAGTAAGTTGCAGTTGAGATAACTTTTAAACAATAGCAAAGCTAGTTAGTAAGTTGTAGTTATTATGTACATGTAACACATACCCAGAACTCTTCCAATACTCTCTTACTAGTTGATACCCTAGCTATGGTAGTCTTCTTGAAATCTTCCCATGTTAGCACTGGCTTCATCCTATTTATTGTATCAACAAAATTAGGATACATCTCAAGAACTAGAGTGTCAATTACAGTTGGGGGTTTGCGAGAACTTTGATAAGAATGCACTTCCCAGTGCCAATTAGATTAAACAACATCATCGTATAGGGATAAAATATATAAAATACATAAGTAAATGTCAAAAGTGAAACATCATGAAACTAGTCAGTACTAAAAACTCCTACCTTTTAGAAATGTAAACAGTTAAAAATACAACATTCTTATTTAGTCTTTGCAAGCTCTTTAAATAAATATGTTGGTGATCCAACTATCTACAAGCAAACTAGTGCACTAATGACATGACCTTTTGTTCTGTATCATGGGCAAACTGTACTCGCTAAAAATTAATCTAAACAATGAACACTTGAACACAAAACACTGAGACAATAGTCTATGTTAATACACAAGTGATAGATATAATATGGACATATAATTATGCAAATTAAAGATGCTACAATGTTACTTACTCTCCAACAACCTTGATCGTGGGTCTTTCTCTTTCTAGAAGTCTTTCACCGCTATCAGTCTTTGATCGAGTATTTTTTTTCTCAATAGCTTGTTGACTTCTAAAGACAATCCATTATTTTCTCTTGTAGCAGCTGACGTGAAACACACTGACCTTGACGATGACACAGGTCTATGCTTCAAGCGGCCACTCATCCTGCTTCATACATGGCAATAAGTATGTTGCATAAAATATTTATAAAACAGAATGAGTAGGCACTGATTAAATTAGGTGATACAAAAGTAAAATAAATGAAGTAAATCATCAGTTAAACAAGGATGCACCATATCTTAGATTGGGAAGACATATTTCTAGTTTGACATGAAAGCTAAACATTAAGATACTAATGTACATATTAAAAATAAGGATTCAATAATTATCATAATCAAATTCTAAGGAATCATCCATGGTTTTCTTCATCCTTGTCAATGTCTTCCAAGTCATTATTTTCTTCAACTATTTGTTGCTCTTCATCACTACTTGTAAGTGTAATCAAGCCTATTGTGGGTTTTGGTGTTGATGACCACCGAGTTAGAGGACTAATGAGATTTACTGAGATGACAAGCAGGGAATCATGAAAGAAGGATGTTGAATAGGTCGGAAGCCCCTAATCTGTAAGGAAGGCTTTCCTAAGCTCCTTGGATGTTTAAGTTTGTTTTTGTTTGAATTTGAGTATAGGAAAAGCCATACTATTAATAGAGACTCTAGGTATGTTGATCAAATGATGAACTAGATGCTCAAATCGTCATCTACATCCTCAACCCTTAGCCAAACTAGCATATTCTTCACTCTTTTTTCTAGCTGGTCTAGCTAGGGTGGCAGTGCCACCTTTAATATGACCATTGGAAGACCAGGGTATAAATACCCTTCTCACTTGACCGTAACGGTCACCTAAACCATTCACTTCGTCTTCCTTCATCCTAACCATTACAGGACACCAGTGCTCACCTCTCTCCCCCCTCCATTGTTGCTCCTCAAGCTCTCAAGCAAATCCTTGATTTCCACCATCATTTCTTGAGAGAAAAGACAACAAACTTTGATTGGAGAGCAGATCTATTGATCCCCAAAGTCTAAGAGCATTTGTTTTATGTTTGACCAGCGGCTCTAGGATTTGTTACTCTTGGAGCTTGCTCCTTGCTGGCTAGACGTTGCCATAGAGCTCACCAACTTGTGTGGTAGCCAAGGGAAGTTTGTAAGTTCATCTTGCAGCTAAAAAATCACCCATTCCTCAAGAGATAACACTCTTGTTGGAGAATGAGGGAAGAACAAGCCTTTGTGGCAAGTCGGTCCTAGTATGGGCACCTCAACAACATGGAGTAAGCGCAGCCTTGTTGTGGTGACCACTGAACCATGAATAAATCCTTGTGTGCTGATTTACATATTGCTTACTTGTATTGTTGAGTTGCTTTTAGGGTTTGAGCCCGATCTACCTCATGGTGGTACTCCTGTAGGTGTTGGTAGTTATTCTAGTGAATACTAACTTGCAGGAAGCTAGGAAATTTATTTGATCTAAATTTCTTGAAGTACTTTTTGAATATATTTTTATTACTCTCTATGGTAGGCCGGTAGTGCCGCCCTAGTAGGCCAACAGTGCCGCCCTGGTAGGCCGGCAGTGCCACCCTTGCCTGGTGAAACTGATAAAAGTTGAAGTTTTAAGTTGACAGGCCTATTCATCCCCTCTAGGCTATCCTAGACTATCACAGATCCTACAAGTGGTATTAGAGCAAGGTTGCTTCGCATATGATTTGCCGCATGAAGTATGAAAGTCGGAGGAACCTCGACAAGGGCAAAACCAGACGAGGTTGAGGCCAAGAAGAGGAGAAAAGAAGATAGAAGATGCAAAAGAGAAGAGCGAGCCAAGAGAAGGGAAGTAAGGACCAAGAAGGAGGAAAAAGAAGACATATGATGCATCATCAAGTGAACTATCATCTAGCTCGGATGATGGTGATGCTGATGCTTCATATAATGTCTCAAAGAAGGACAAGAAGAGCTAGAACAAGGACAAAGGTAGTAGCAGCAAAAAGAAATACTCTGTTGTATCCTTTAACTATTTGTTGGTATTAGTTACGCATATATAAGAATTAAAGAGAAATAATCCATAAGTGCAGATATCAATGAGCACTTCACATGGGAGATATTTCTAGAGTATCATATTTGTTTTATCTACAAGGACAAAGCGTGCGACGACTAACCTAAATCTATACTTAACCCCTAAGCCGCATTACAAGGTAGCGAAGATATAAGCGATTAGAGACGACAGTCTAGTTCCAACCTATGGTAAGCTATGATAGTATTGGTCTATGGGGACATACCATTGGAAAAAAGAAACCATAGAGGATGCTTAACCATGGCTTAGGTCCTACCAAACCTTTTGATGGGAGAAGGCTTTGAAGGTAACAACAGGATTGTCACGTCCCACGCTACTACACACCAATCCGGCCAGACAGGGGATAGCTACGAGTATTCCTAGCCTAAGCACCATGCTTATGCTACCTCAACTGGAAGAGAATAAAGTAAACTCACAAACCATAGAACAACAATAACAACATGCTTACTAGTATTAGAAGCTAAACTGCTAAAGAATCCTAGAACCAAGCCTCGGGTTAGGGAGACTTGATCTCCTAGGTACAAGTCGGAGAGGAGACACCAACAGGCCGAGCTTCCTCCAACTCTACCTCCACTCTAACTCTCTCAATCTAGAAGAATAACTCTAATCTCGTAAAGAGACTACAAAGCTAATCTCTTGTATGTACCTTAGGAGAAAGATCCATTCAAGGGACCCCTCTCGGTTGATCCTCACTAGAAATATGAATTAGGGCTTCAAGGGATTCCTCCTCTAGGGGACATGGGCCCTACTTATATAGCCCTCTAGGAAGGACCACAACCATCAGATGAAACCAGTGGAGGCATGATCCATGAGATAGAGCTTGATTGGTTACCTAGATGGGGCGCCCGCCACCATCCTTGGGCAGCTACCCAGCTTTTGGGCTAGATTCACCTCCCGTTTGTTTCTAGAGTCTTCTCGTACCTTCTAGAATCCATAAGAGTTTTGTGTAGCCCCTTTTCCTCTATGTAAACCTGATATGTGGGCCTTTCTTAGTTCTTTTTAGCAGACACCCTGTAGAAAGAGGCATTCACCAAAACTCGTGGAATTATGTCAGTAAACCCCCTATATCTAAGTGGTAATTTTGTTTAGGTCCTTTTTCATGTTTCATTAATGGTTAAAATTGACACTTATCTACCATCAATATTATTCTTATTTGACTAACCATGATAAGAAGTCCTACATCAACGTGCCCAATGGGAAGTTACCTCATTTTGATGGGACTAACTTTGCCAAGTGGAAGCATTTGATGAGGGCCTACCTTATTGCTCTTCATCATGGTCTTTGTGAGATTGTGTGTAGTGGATTTCAGCAACCCGATGACAGAGACTGTCCAACCAATGATGAGCTAGCAACTGTCCATCTCAATGGTTGAGCTATAAATATTCTTCTTAGTGCCTTGGATGGAAATGAGTACAACCGTGTGATAAATGTTGATGTTGCAAAATAGATTTGGAACACTTTGCACCTTGCACATGAAGGGGTTGACAAAGCGAGAAGAGCAAAGATTGACTTGTTGATGGCCAAGCTAAATAGGTTTGTGATAATTGATGAAGAAGGGCCACAAGAAATGTTTGATAGGTTGATGGTGCTAGTTGGGAAGATTAGAGACTGTGGTGGTGACAAGCTTGATGATCACAAGGTGGTGAAGATTATGCTAGAAGCTTACTCACCAAGAAATGAGACTGTAGTAATTCTAATTAGAGACAAGAAATTTGAGCACTTCACTCCAAATGGTGTGCTTAGAAGATTTTTGACCTTTGACATGCAAAGAGAAGAGGCAAATAAAAGAAGAAAGCTTGGTGAGTTGTAAGCCAGTTAGAGGGCATGAAAGTCAAAGATCTAGCACTCAAGGCAAAGAAATAAAATCAGTAAGGTGGCTGTAGCCAAAGTTTTTCGAATCGGATCGAAGATCGAACCGGCGAGGCCGTCGGTTCAATGGTTCATTGGTCCAACCATTAAAAACTAATTAAACCGCCGGTTCAATTTAATTGAACCGATTAATCGAACCGGCCACAAATAGTTTGAACCGGTGCATATACATATGATATATAATTATATATATTTATATATAATTGACAGATCACAGATAGAACAAGATAATTTAATAGTTTATACTTCATAGCAACATACACTAAATATAAAATTCATAGCAACATGCCAACATACACTGGACATAAGATCTCACTGTCTCACACCGTCACACATCAGACATAGACATAGTCTTGCAATCACCTTCATAGGCTATAGCCCACAGCCACAAGTTCACAAATTCAAATAACAAGTGCGTGATAATAAGATAGAAACACATGAAGCATGACACTCAATAAAAAATTAATGGATCGTAATCAACTTGAGGTTCTGCATCTGCTCCTCCAACTTCAATTGCAATTCCACCATAATCATATGCATCTTCATGCCTATGGTCCTCCATAATCTCATCACTTTCATCAAGGGCATCAGTCTCCAGCATATCCAAGTTAAGCTCGAAATCTGAAATTTCGTTTATCAATTTAGATGTGATGGTATATGAGTAAAAACTTATATATATGCTGAAATGATTTCAGAACTCATGAGAGAGAAGATAGAAGAGGCATTACCATCAGGTTCATGTATAGTCAGCTCATCCAATTTAGTGCGAAACGCTTCTAGCTCTTCAGAGTTAAGGCAAGGTGGATTGTCTTCTAAAATCCAAACTTCATTTCCATTTCCAATCTCTTCAAACATTATTGGGTCATAATTTCTAGTAGACGACTTGGACCTAATTTTTGAATTCACAAATATGTATTATTTATGCAAATGCAAACAGTTAACAAAAATGATAATGAGGGTAAGGAACAAGAGAAAGGTTACCTTTGTTGCAGTCTTAGATTACAATGCACATACACAATATCATTTAGCCTTTGATGCTCTAACCTATTTCTTTTCTTAGAGTGCAAATGTTCAAAATAGCTCCAGCTCCTCTCACATCCAAATGTACTACAAGTTTGGCTCAACACACGTAGAGCAAGCTTCTGTAAATTTGGTGCACTACAGCCATAAATTTGCCACCACTCATCTATGTGAAAAAAAATAAAATTTACTACTGCTGAAATGTGTGAAGAAACAAAAATAAGCGTGAGTGAAATGAGCTACAATAGCTGACTTACCAGCAAGCATGAGATGGCGATCATTTTTAGCAGTTGCACGCCCAAAATCACCTTCTCCATTTCTGAAAATTTTCATTTCTTTTGTCAAAGCACTTCTAAGGGCAATATCTTTGCCAGCATATTTCTCTATGACATCAAGAACTCCAGAAGTGGTGAAGTTGTACTTGGCCATAAGATCAGGATCGTACTGGTTATTAGGATTGAACCAAAATCCAGCAGCATGTAGATTTTTATCGAAGTGCTTATCCCACCGTGCATCCATGAATTGCAAGAAACACTTTACTAACTCTTTTTTTCTCTAAAATCTTTTCATGATTTCCTCTCTTGCAGAATGGAATGCTCCAAATAGGTAGCCCAGGGCACTCATCGCTGTCCACTATTCTCAGCACTCGAACTATTGGTTCTGATAATTGACAAACAACAGCACAATCTTTCCAAAATTTTTGATCTAGCACAGCTTTGGTGAACTTTTTGGCTTGTGGTTCCTTATAGTATGAATAATTTATCCACTCAGTGGAGACAACCATTGCTTGCAACACATTCTTGTGCTTATATATGCTTTGCAATGCAATAAAATTAGTAGCAAAACGAGTTTGAGCTGGGCGGAGAATCTCATGACCTTTAGTGAACTTTCTCATTAGATACAATGGGTAGCAATGGTTGTAGACATACTTTGTAATAGTTGATGCATGAGCTACAGTACTCTTTACTAAATCCTCCTTACCAAAGTCTGACAATATCAAATTCACACAATGGGCAGCACAAGGGGACCAATAAATAGATGGGAACTCATCTTGTAACATTCTACCAGCAGCAACCATGTTTGATGCATTATCAATGATAAAATAAACTACATTTTGAGGCCCAACATGATTAACTACATCTTTGAACAATCTGAACAAAAAATCTCCAGTTTTGGAACTATCAGTGGCATCAATTGACTTAAGAAAGACAATACCTTTGGGACAGTAAACCAAGAAGTTGATGAGGGTCCTTCTCTTTCTGTCAGTCCATCCATCAGCCATAATAGTGCAACCCGTTTCCCTCCAAATTTTGCGGAATTCATCCACAAACTTTCTAGTCTCTTCAACACATTTTGCAAGATAAGGACCACACAACTGCCTCATACTTGGTGCCTTGTATCTAGAACCAAATGTAGCCACGACATTAAACATTGATTGATAAAAAACAGAATTGGTTGCATTAAATGGAATAGAAGCATCAAAAAACCATCTTGCCACACACATATTTGTCTTCTCTTTGACCGCTTCTCCTTGAAGAACACTCCTAATTGTTGGTTGATCCCCTGGTCCAGTTCTAGGCTTGAAGTACTTGCCAAGACTAGGAGTTGCAGCAGGTCTTTTTTTCCCTTTGTTTGATGCAGCTATATTGGTATTGGAGACTTCAACAACATCTTCTTCTCCAGGTTCTGGCCCATATGGGTGCCCTTCCACATACTCCTATTTCTGCTTCTTTTTCCTCTCATTCCAGTCTTCAATATTTTTATACACTGTATGCTCAGTCTCAGGATTAACCTTCTTGCATGTAGCTACATTACCAGGCCATTGTTGACGGTCCTTAAGTATCAAATTTAATTATCAAATAAACAAAGAAAAGAATCCAAATAAAATCAACATCTAGACTTAGGGTTTTATCTGACAGAATTCCACGAGTTTTGGTGTTTGTCTATTTCTGCAGGGGGTTATCAGGAAATACGGAAGAAAGGCCCACACGTCGGGATTACATAGAGATATTAACGTACTGCGCAATTATCTTACATCTAGAAGACTCCAGAAGCCACGAGACCGAAGCGGAGGCGAAACGGGGCCAGAGGTAGGGCGCCCGCCCACCTCCTGAGTCCAATCAGGACTCTGCTTCGTAGGAGATCTCCACCGACCTAAAGGATGAATCTAAACCATACAATCTATGTCGGTTTGATCCAACGGCCCATATTCACTTGAAGGGACTATAAAACCAGACCCCCTGGCCCCTGGAGGAGAGAGCCTCTCAACCCTAATTCATTGTTCTTCAAGGGAGAAGAAGCCCCTGATCAAGATTAGAGCCACCACATCAATAGATATCTAGATTAGCATAGCTACATAGGATTAGAACTAGAAGGAGTCAATCTTCGATTGGTTTCCGGATCTGTCAAGAGGATTCTTGGTAATTCTCTAATTGTGCTTCTAATTGCTTTCTAATTATCTTTGTTCTTCAATATTATGAATATGACTTTGTTCTACTTCAATATATTGCTTATGACTTTGCTCTACTTGCTTATATTCAAGATTATATTGTTCTCAGTTTATCATAGTTATGTACTTGGCTTAGTTAGATTGGATCTATATACATGCTTAGGATCGTATAGCGTTTATCCATCGGATCCATGGGTAAATGATAGATATTGTGTAGGCGTGGTGCTTATACCGTATTTATCTGCGATTGTACCCAATATGCCAGATCGTGGGGTGGTTCGTGATAGTGACAGCTTCATTGATTCTTATATAGTCCCCCTCTCGTGTATTGGGCTGGCAGAGCAATATTATTACAGGGGAGTGATTGCTATGTTTCTCATTTACCTTGCTAATATCACTATGCATGGGCGTAGTCTTGTCTCGCAATGATTGCTAAGTATGCTTGCACTAATTATGATAATGCTAGACTATATAGTTGAGAATAACTTAGGGAATATTCTTGTAGTTCGTTCTAATACCATGCTAATGACTTTCTAGAGTATCTAATTGAGGTGCTTATCATATTTATTATGTGGCTAGATCAGACTAATTATCTTTGTCACTATTCATTATTTCATATATCTTTTATGTGACACTTATCCCTGTATGAAAGAGTTAGATAAATGTTCTCAATTATACATGCAATGATAGATACTCAATCTCATATTCTATTCTGTAATCAATATTGATGATTGTTAATCCCTTCCCAGTGGTAAAAATATAAATAACGATACCTGGAATACTTCCCGGTTAAAATGCTGCATCGGTATTAATCTGTGCGCTTGCAGATCCCATTCATTATTTATTTAGAAGAGCAATTGCTTATTTCAATACCGCGTCTCTCATGTCATGCTGGGGATGACAACTTGGCTTAAGTGGTGTGAGGGATAGGTTTGGCATTTTTGGCACCGTTACTAGATTTAGAGAACTTAGTCTACTTTTGGTAATGATGTTAAGAATACCCAACAGCCATTTGGCCAAATGTTCCTTGAAACGATGGATTCCTCCTCCTTGAAAAGTTGTGTTGCAGTACATGCACTTGATCTTCTTTTTGCCTCCTTCTACAATCTCTATACAATAATCCCATGCTGAATCAGTTTTCCTTCTTATTTTTGTTTCTGTGGCAGCCTCTTGGGATGGGGTTGAATTTTGATTAGAACCTCCCGCACTAACTGGAGTAGGAGTGGTTGAAGAATCCACTGCGTGTGAAAAAAAACAGTAAGAAAGTTATCAATTTTCACATGAATGAAAATGTTGAACACTTGAACTCAGTGACAATCACAAATTAGTCAGATCTGAACATACTAACAGCAAAAGATAAAGCTTTAACTCACTATTAGCCATGTTCTCGGCTCAAGCAGTGAACTAGGGGATATCTATGAGTACCCTAGCCCAAACACCATGTTTACGCTAGCAATGATTACTGTAAACTCAACCGAAAGAGATTAAAGTAAACTCATAAACCAAAGAACAATAAAACAAGAACTTACTAGAATTAGAAGTCGAATTACTGAAGAATCCTAGGAGCAAGCTTCGGGTTAGGAGAACTTGATCCCGCAGGTACAACCTCAGAGTAGACACCGACAGGCCGGGCTTCCTCCGATCTACACCTCCACTCTATCTCTCTCAATCTAGTAGAAACTAGAAGATCTAATTCTACTCACATTGGATGCTAAGCCTAAAAGAAATTTTATTTAGAGGAGAGGTATTCCTTCGAGGGCTCCTCTCAACTCTATGATGAACTTGTCTCCTCCAGGGGCCAGGGGGTCTGGTTTTATAGTCCCCTCAAGTGAACGTGAGCCGTTGGATCAAACCGACATTGATTGGACGGTTATCCTTGATCCTTTAGGTCGGTGGAGCTTGGTCCCCGAAAAGAGTTCTGATTGGAGTCCAGGTCAGGGCGGGCGCCCTGCCCCCGGGCCCGTTCAGCCTCCCGTTCGTTCTCGTGGCTTCTGGAGTCTTCTAGATGATAGAAAATTACACGGCACGTTAATATCTCTATGTAAACCCGACGTGTGGGCCTTTCTTCCATATTTCCTGATAACCCCCTGCAGAAATAGACATACACCAAAACTCGTGGAATTCTGTCAGATAAAACCCTAAGTCTGGGTGTTTGTTGTATTTGGATCCTTTTCTTTATTTATTTGATGATTATATTTGGTACTTAAGGACCGTCAACAACTCCCCCAAGCTTACCTCTTGCTCGTCCCTGAGCAAGGATGAACTTAAGAGTTTCTGCAGTGGTTTCATGCCTTAAAAGTAAGATATCATCTCTGAGTTAGAGTAAACTGTTAAGACTTAAAACTTACTCATTTTACCTTTCACCATGGGGCTTGCAACCGTCACTTGTAGCTTGAGCAGTTAAAAGATAGAACGGTCAAGTCAAGCGCCATGTCTCTTATTCTTGATCAGCTATAGCTCTGGAGTTTTTGCAGATTTTCAAATAAAACTCAGAGATTCCTTGTATGACTCTCTCAAATCTCTCTTTTATGGTATTTCTGGATCCTTAACAAGGCAGTAATGGTATATGCCTTCTCTCAAAGTATGTGGTATTTTTGGTATAAGGCATAGTGATATTGCCTTCTCTCTCACCCTACTCTAATAAGGTTTTGATATCTGGAGCTCATAGGTGGGAGACAGATAATACATACTTACAAGACATTTATTGCATAGTCAAACCATGGATCCAGAGAAACAAGTCAATAAGTCAAATCAAGATGTGCATGTGTGGCGAGTGAATGGTGTTTGGTGATGATGGTGATAACGAAAATCTAATTCTACTTTTGCTTTTTTAAGGGGATACATACCTTTCTTGCAGTTTGAAGCTTTTTGAGGAGAATGAGATGCTCTATATTTTCTTTTTCTTTCCTTTCAGGTGGGTACCTTGTAACCCTAATTCTACTGTCGGACACTTGTCTATTTTTACCTCTCGTCTCACTTCTTTCTTTTCTTTCGAGGTTCCGGGCACTTGCCCCTTTTTATTTTCTCGTATCCTCTTTCTTTTTTTTCTTTTTTTAGAGCACTCATCTCCTGAAATAATATAGCAAGTGGTAGTTACCAAAATATCTCGAGCATTTATTTCACAGGGAATAACAGGGATAGGATAATGTTTTTGGCTATTCTCTCCCGGATTAGGAGTAGAATACTTTTAGGTGAATCTGGAGATGAAAATGAGTGCATTATGTGGATGCGTACTTCCGGAGTAGAAGCAACATGTATGAGTGAACGTGCAAGTGAATCTTGATTTTAACCGCATGACAAGGTCCTAAGGGTCTACACTGCTTGACCACACTCAATGCTCATAAGCAGTAAAAGTAAATATGTGGCTCAAAGTCTAATAAGCATGTATGTATGGCTGTGGTAGTAATTTAAACTCTCGTCATACAGGAACTCATCATGCAACATTTTAAAGATTTTCAAAGATAAAATTCTCTAAAATTCTAGCATCTCTAGGAACAGATAAACAGCAGCTCAACCTTCCCATATCATATCCGTTAACAACTTAGACTTCAGATCAGGTACTCTTCCCACAAGTTCAGGTTTAGAGCAAATCTTAATTCATAACAGTCATGCCTAAACTTGAGAGAGATTTCAATTTTAAGAACTAGTCATGGCAGAGCAACTATTCATTATTTCCATGTGAGAGCTTATCATAAGGGTTCATAGCAAACTTTATTTATTTATTTATTTAGCAAACTAAGCAAAGATATATATAAAAGCACAAAATCTTTATTTGGGTTTTTTAGGATTATGCATCTTTTTATTATTTGAGTAAATTCTAAACGCGAGTAGAAACACTTAGCTGGATAAATGGGGGTGCTCTCCCCCAAGCTGGATTTTGACGTAATTTTTTCTGATGTAGCTAGCAGGTGTCGGAGGTGTATTTGAATGTTGGCAGAACCCAGACAGCGATTAGGATGTCCTCAGTTTGCTAGTCTTCTTTGATCCTTGAATTCTGTGGAGCTCAAATAGACAACAAAGCTTTGTGGAACTGGTTAAGTGTTAGCATAAAATCTCTTTGCCTTTATCATATTGAGCTTCCTCCTAATAAATTTTATTTAGCAGGATCATGTACTTATTATTTTTATATTTTTATTGTAAGATGAAAATATATTTATTTTATGCCACCACAGTGAATGTACCTATGGGTTTTATGCCATGAGCATACTCACATGGGGCTTACTATTTTTAACATTTTTATTTTCTTTTCGAGATGATATGAACCTGATTAACTAAGCAAACTATTTTAAATAGTTGAAAGGAAAAAGGATAACTACCAAGTTTACCTCTTGGCAAGGCGTTTGGTGTTTTTTAAGTCCTCCAAACGAGACTCTCCGTTTTCTCAGTCGTCCTGGGATTCGCTGGATGGCGTAGTCGGTGGTTCCGGCGGCGCCTCCTCTTTGTGTATAACTATCTTCTCTCTCCACACCTGACTCGGTGCTACGTCTCCTTACTGTATGTCTTCAGACCTTACCACTTCTCCTTCATAGTCTACCCATCCGTCCTTGATGATTTGCCTCCTCTTGTTTCGGTTGCGTCGCCTTCTTCAGAGAGGAAGTGCATGTGGACTTCTCCAGTTCCAATATAGATGATGGCTTTGATAGTGTTGAGGAACGGTCTTCCAAGGATGGTGGGTGGATCGTACTTGTGTTCTCCCATGTCAATGACCTGAAAATCATCTAGAGCTGAATGTATGTTGGTTGTAGGGGCATGGTTCCATGCAGGAGCTGATAAGTGACTGCGGCCATTATGTTGTCGTCAGATCCGGTGTCGTAGAGTGTCTTCTGAAAAGAGTATCCATTGATTGTGCACTCGATACTTGGAACACCAGGGTCGTCCTTCTTAATCAGGAAAGGCGACTTGAGTCGACGATCTTGACCTCCTCCGACAAGGATCCAATGTTTTAAGTCTTCTGGACAAGACTTCTCACTGTCTTCATCCTTTAGGTGCATCATTTGATTGGGTGTGGACCTTGACGTTTGCACCTCTTGATACGGAGTCACCCATGTTCGTTGTTTGCCCAGCAATTCAAAGTGCGGTGTTGGCAATATCCTGCTCAGTGTGTTTGTGCTCGTAGATCCAGGTCCTTCACTTGGTGTAGTCTGGGAGTTGTAAAACTCCTCCATGTTTTGCTTGAAGTGTACCTGTTCATAGAGACAAGGCAGAGATCAAGTGCATGGGCCCTGTTGGTGGAAAATACCAACAGAACCAAAAGTGTATTTGTTCTTCTCTAACCTTAAGCATAGTGAGCAAGACAAAGTTGATGGATAATAAGATTATGAGTGTAGTATTTGAAACATTTGTCAGATCAGATTGCTCAACCTAATAGAAAGATAATCTATCTATATTTATGTTTTGTTTATATCTTCCAAAGATTGAATGTGCAACATATTAGCTTATATGATTAGGAGTGTGGAATCACGAAGGTAGTACTAAGAACAAAGATTAAAGGACTAAACATGTTGAATTAATTGAGTTGGTTAATTTAGAGTTACAGATCATACATGTTTGTCTCTTTATTTTATGTGAACGCCAGAACCAAGGAGAAACTTATAAAAGTGATAGTTAAGTACCTTAAGGTGTTACCTTACTTGAAGAATGATGGTACAGTATCACCTTGTGGAAGCTTTCCTTTCTTAGCGGTTGTGCATCGTGTTTGTGGCACCCTCCATAGATCATCTCTTTATGATGAATGAGCTATGTCCTTCTTGTTCAAATTGTTAAAATTCATGTGTCTCCTTTATCTCCAATGAGTTTGTATCTCAGGACTTCCCAGGTTGATATTGAAAGTTTTCCTGTAGGGGTTAGTTCGACAAAATATACCAATGCCTACTCAAGCAGTTTTTAGTTCAGTAACCAAACTAGACTCCATATCTAATCAGATTCAGGAAAGCTATTTAACCTAAGGACCACGCTTAATTTAAAAGCTAATAGAAGTATGTACAGTACTTCCAAACTAACACTTACTAAGATAAACATAGGTAGCATGATGGCTTTTATAGAGATCTACTCAAGTGGAGAAGTAGTGTGACTAGTATTTAACAAATCAAGCATGTCTCAAAGGAAAGGACCACCAACATAGCAACATGGCAAAGGATGTTTTTATGTGAAGTACTCCCCCAAGCTTGAATTATACAAAATTCAAGTTTGGATGAATTTAATTCAATGTTGTGTGATGGTTGGTTGGACATACCTTGTGCTTGTCATTCATCCGATCTTCTTGCTCTAATCCTAGAAAGGTTAGTGGCAAGAATACCCGAAGGAATATTTCTACAATTATCTTTATATGCTCAATACACAAGGCAATGTTGCAAATAATTAGAAGTTCATGTTACGATCTGATAAGTGCTTGTTTTAGGACACTAAGCTTGTCCTTGGGAAACCATCAATCAACTCAATGAGATCTGCAATATTTATTATAGACATATGCATCGACAACCGCTCTTTTAAAGTTTTTATAAATAGAAAGGAAGAGGGGGTTGGAGATCTCAAATGTGGTAAGGTTGGAGAGACCAATTGATTGGGAAGATGTTTTATATGAGCAAGGACTTGGTGAGGTATTTATGAAATAACTTCCATGCTCACTGTTGTTTCTCTCATTCTCAAACTCCAAGGATGATTCTTCATGAATGCTAAAAATTCCTCTAGGATTGTCTCTCAAGTTTGTTTTATCTATCCATTCAATGGTGATAGCACATGGATTTTTAATGCCCTCTAGCCATTGATGTTGCTCTTCTCGATCCTCCTTGTGGTCTTGCTGACTCTTATGCATGGGATGTCTAGAGAGATTCATAGGATCATCGGAAGGTTCAAGAGAAAGAGAAGAGTAGAAATTATTAAGCTCAAGGATGGGTTGGATAGCCGAATCATGGGATTGAAATGTTGGGAAATTGGCTATTGAAACTTCCTTTCCTCGTCTCGGAGATGATTCCTTCTCTATCTCTAGGATTTTTTTATGAAGACTAGTGTAAGAAGGATGTCCATGAATGAAGACATACCTTCCTTTACTAACAGATAAAGAATGAAAAACTCTACCAAAGGTTATATGATTAAGACCAATGTGAAAATATCGAGGAAAAACATGGTCTTGTAGGGCTAGGTTTAAACCAGAATTCATAGAAAGATTAACAAATTCCCTAGGTGTAGCTAAAAGTTCATTATCTTCTTGATTAAAAGATAGGACCTCAGCTATAGAAAAGGGTTGGTTTTGACCTATTGCAATCAACTCCGGACACAAATCATAATTAGGGGCAAAGAAAGGACTTGTTGACTCCCATGGTCTATGGCTGGTCTCTGAAGGTGCAAAAAATTCAATAATAGGTGTGAAATTTGAGTTATCCATAAAGATGGAAAAAATAAAAAGATAAAAGAATAAAAGTATAAAAGTATAATACAAGATAATAGCAAGACTCAAAGTTATCTCAGCAAACCGTCTTTCTCCCCGGCAACGGCGCCAGAAATGCTTGTTGATATTTGGTAACGCAATGAGGAAATGATCCGCAAGCGCACGGATATTAGTGAGCATTTCACCCGGGAGGTTATCCAGAGTATCGTATTTATATTTTTACCACTGGGAGAAAGGGTGCATCTGACTAACCAAATCTATTGCTACTACCCTTTAGGCTACAAAGAATGTTTCTCGATGTGAGTGATGTATAGAGAAGACTGCAACCGTAGTCTCGTTCTAACCTTGGTAAGGATGATCTACTGTTCTATTGGGGAAGCTTATGGAATCTAGACACCACAAAGGATGTTCGACCCGCACCTATAAACCCTACCCGTCCTGCTAACAAGATGTGGGCTGCAAAGGTAACTCGGAAATGTCACGTTCCTCGCTACTAGCACGGTCCAGCTAGTCAGGGGATATCTATGACTACCCTAGCCCAAACACCGCGTTTACGCTAGCAATGATTACTCTAAACTCAATCGAAAGAGATTAAAGTAAACTCATAAACCAAAGAACAATAAAACAAGAACTTACTAGAATTAGAAGTCGAATTACTGAAGAATCCTAGGAGCAAGCTTTGGGTTAGGAGAACTTGATCCCGCAGGTACAACCTCAGAGTAGATACCGACAGGCCGGGCTTCCTCCGATCTACACCTCCACTCTATCTCTCTCAATCTAGTAGAAACTAGAAGATCTAATTCTACTCACATTGGATGCTAAGCCTAAAAGAAATTTTATTTAGAGGAGAGGTATTCCTTCGAGGGCTCCTCTCAACTCTATGATGAACTCGTGTCCACAGGGGCTTGGTCCTTTAGGTCGGTGGAGCTTGGTCCCTGAAAAGAGTTATGATTGGAGTCCAGGTCAGGGCGGGCGCCCAAGGGGGGAGGGCGGGCGCCCTGCCCTTGGGCCCGTTCGGCCTCCCGTTCGTTCCCGTGGCTTCTGGAGTCTTCTAGATGATAGAAAATTACGCGGCACGTTAATATCTCTATGTAAACCCGACGTGTGGGCCTTTCTTCCGTATTTCCTGATAACCCCCTGTAGAAATAGACAAACACCAAAACTCGTGGAATTCTGTCAGATAAAACCCTAAGTGTGGCTGTTGGTTGCATTTGGATCCTTTTCTTTATTTATTTGATGATTATATTTGGTACTTAAGGACCATCAACAGCGCCCAACGGGTGGAAAGGCAAACCGCCGCGACCCTTCCTTCCCCTGTGAGATAAGGTACGCACCTGTCACGTTAAAAACCTTGAGAGATCGCAGGCTGGCCCGCCGAACGGGTTCGACAGTCGATCTCGAGTACCAGAGTCAGGGATGCCCAGCGAGTGGTCGAAAAACGAGGCCTACCTTGAGAACTCACTGGGGATGTCCAAGGCGAGGACAGGACGGTCGAGAGGAATCCCCACGAAGGGAGGCAGCGAGCCGCTGGACTCTATCGAATGAGACCGGTAACCCCGACCACGTTGACCCCGCTTTATGAGAATGCCTCCGGGCTACAGCTGACCCCCTCGAACGGGGCACAGGTTCTCACTTGGATTACCCGATAAGAGCTCGACCTGGGGTAGGTGACTCTCGCTCCACCAGGAGTACGTCACAACCCCGACGCGAAACTAACCGATCGAAGCCTCAAGCCACTCTTTCATTAGAAAAGGCAACATAACCCTCAAAGGAGTCAAAGACTCCTCCAAGGGCTCGGGGGCTACCCCCGTGGGGGTCGCTCGCGTGACCCCACGAAAACTCGACTGATGAAAGAACCTCTACTCGAGCGCAAGCGCTAAAATAGAGGCTCGGGGGCTACTGTCAAGGGTATCAATAATGGGGGGCCCCAATCGAGGCACATAACGAGAAGACCCACATGTGAATCGAGGCCCCTGACTCGACGCCCCCCGTTCTCACGCGTGACTGCCAAAATACGATGTCAACCATACCCTCAAACACGGAAACAGGGTCATACGAATCGACCAAGACTCAACTGGACGGCGACCGTCAAATACGGAACTGGCTCGTACGAATCAACATGCCTCGAGTCTAAGGACGCCGCCCGCCGCCTGACGCGGGTACGGAAACCAGGGCATTTAATGCGCCTGCCGCGTTCTCACCTAACCCGACACTCACGGGAAGCGTGATAGGGAGCAAGCACCCTTCCAATCGCCCCTTTTGGCAGCCTTGTCCACCGGATGAGCCAGAGTATGGCAGAGCGCAGCGAGATGGTCGGCACGTCTTGTCACGACCCCCCTCGAGACGCCCAAACTCAACGCTCCTATCAGTAGGGCTTTGCGCGGCATCGGACCCTCGAGCGAACGAGTTCCTTCCCAAAGAAGGGTCAGGCGGTGAAAGACAGCGGCTCAACCACTCTGACGCGACAGTGGCCACAACGTACAGGCGTGCCCACGGTTAAGCCAATCCAAGATGGCGCGCAGGAGCTGGATTCAGAGGCACGTGTAATCATCACTCAAGTACTGTGAAACAAGACGGCTCGAGACCACGCCGGTACGGAAGCCTCGAGTAGGTCAGCGCGCCACGCCCCTATCGACCCCTACTCTATCACCTACGCCATGTAACCTAGGTCTCCCCTTGGAACTATAAAAGGGGAGACGCAGGAAATGATAGGGGACATGAGACAAACGTAGAAGAACAACCACACCCCATCTCCATCCATCCACACAAATACTGACTTGTATTCGCCCCTGTACAAGCACTTAGGTGCAAGATAATAGAAACATCTCCCCCCGCTGGACGTAGGGCCTTCTCTTGCCCGAACCAGGATAAGTCTTTGTGTCTTTCTTGCATCACCATCTGGGAAAGGGAACACGCACACAAATTTCACTCGTTGGTGTGACCCCCCGTGGGTAGAACACTGACACCTACCAGCGTCCAAGATGCTGCATGATGGCCGCAAGCCCCCGAGTGGATCTTCCAAAGGAGATCCATGCCCTCTTTGTGGGTGATGCACCACATGAGGATGCCTGAGGGGTTGTGTTTGTACATCTCCTTGTTGATAAGGATAAAAGTCTTGGCGCGGCGAGCCAGTCGCTATGCCTCGGTGGGGTCCGAGGGGAGTGTCCCGTCGATAAGATGCTGAAGATACTGGAAGCACCAGTCCAGCTGATCGTCGGGCATAGGCTCCTCCTGCTCGACATCCATGGCCTTAGGCTCGGGAGCCATAGAGGCTTTGGATCTAGAGACAGGGTCAGCCAGATCATGGCCCATACCCTTGTATTCTTTGTAGTCGATTGAGGGCTTGTGGAGGTCACTGACAAAGACGTCCGAGGGGACCATGGCCCGCTCACATGCCATCTTTGCGAGTGCATCAGCGGCTTCATTATACTTTCTCAGCACATGGTTGAGTTCAAGGCCATCGAAGTTCTCTTCTAGGCGTCGAACCGCCTCCCAGTATGCCTCCATCTTGGGGTCGTGACAATTTGACTCTTTCATGACCTAGTTAATGACGAGTCTTGAGTGCCTTAGACATCAAGTTTTTTTATTCCTAGCTCAACCGTGATGTGGAGGCCGTTGACGAGGGCTTCGTATTCCGCCACATTGTTTGAGGCCAAGAAGTGAAGTCGGGTGGCGTATCGCATCCTTACTCCGAGGGGTGAGATAAATACGAGGCTTGCGCCGGCCCTGGTCTTCATCATAGACCCATCAAAGTATAAGGTCCAGCACTCTGACTGGATCTGGGGTGGAGGAAGCTAGGTTCCCGTCCACTCAGCCACAAAATCGGCCAGGATCTGAGATTTTATGGCCTTCCAAGGCTCGTAGGTGATACCATCACCCATGAGTTTCACAGCCCATTTCACGATTCTGCCATTGGCTTCCCAGATTTGGATCACCTCTCCCAAGGGGAAGATGAGACCATGGAGACTGGGTGAGACTCGAAGTAATGGCGGAGCTTGCGTCGGTCCAGGACTACTACATAGAGTAACTTTTGGATTTGTGGGTATCGGGTCTTAGTGTCGGAGAGTATCTCGCTAACAAAGTATACCGGCCTCTAGACCGACAGGGCATGCCCTTCCTCCTTCCTCTCGACCACGATAGCTGCGCTGGCCACCTGGTCGGTGGCTACGACATAAAGAAGCAACGGTTCCCCTGCGGCGGGGGGTACTAGGATGGGGGGGTTGGTGAGCAATACCTTGAGCTTGTCAAGCGCCTCCTGGGCCTCGGTGGTCCAGGAGAAGTGCTTGGATTTTTTGAGGAGCCTATATAGAGGCAGCCCTTTCTCTCCAAGGTGAGAGATGAATCGGCTGAGGGACGCAAGGCATCCCATAACCCTCTGCCCCTCGATCCCTCGCTTAGAGACAATGAATCCGAGGAGCATGCCTCGGGGAACTTTGAAAATGCATTTCTCCGGGTTCAGTTTGATTCCTTTGACTCTAAGGCATTGGAAAGTTTTGTCTAGGTCAGCTACATGGCCGCTAACTTTCCTAGATTTGACCATGATGTCATCTATGTATGGCTCTATGGTTCTGCCTATGAGGTCTCCAAAAACCTGGAGTATACACTGCTAGTATGTAGCCCCCGTGTTTTAAGGCCGAGCGGAATGGTTACGTAGCAAAACATCCCAAAGAGGGTTATGAAAGAGCTTTCTAACTGGTCGGATTCTTTCATCTTAATTTTGTGATAACCAGAGTATGCATCAAGAAAAGATAAGGTTTAACATCCCATAGTAGAGTCAACTATTTGATCGATACAAGGTAATGGAAAAGGGTTCTTAGGACATGATTTATTCAAACTGATATAATCTACACACATCCTCCATTACCCATTTTTCTTCTTGACTAGTATAGGGTTGGCTAACCACTCAAGGTGAAATACCTCCTTGATGAACCCAGCCGCCAACAGCTTCTGGATCTCCTCCTTGATGGCTCGGCGCTTCTCCTCATCGAATCGGTGCTGGCGTTGCTTCACAGACTTGGAGCCGGCTCGGATGTCCAAGGAGTGCTTGGTAACTTTCCTCGGTATGCCAGGCATGTCCGAGGGACTCCACGCAAACACGTCAGTGTTTGCACGGAGAAAGTCGACGAGAACCACTTCCTATTTGGGGTCGAGGCTGGAACTGATCCTCAATACCTTGCCCTTTGAGGCCTCGGGGTTGAGGAAGATGAGCTTGGTCTCCTCTGCCGGCTCAAAGCTCCCGACATGGCGCTTGGGGTCGGCACCTCCTAACCGAGATTGTCGAGGTTGGCGATCAGGGACACCATCTCGACTATGCCCTAGCCTGCTCAATGCACTCGATGTCGCACTGGTAGGCATGCTGGCTCGTCGTGCTGACGGTGATGACGCCGTTGGGTCCCGACATCTTGAGCTTGAGGTAGGTGTAGTTGGGGACGGCCATGAACTTGGCGTAACATGGCGTTCCTAGGATTACGTGGTAGGTTCTAGGGAACCCGACCACATCGAAAGTGAGGACCTCCCATCTGAAGTTGTCGGGGTCCCGAAGCAAAAGGGCAGATCGATCTACCCATGGGGGTAGGCTCGATGCCTAGGTACCACTCCTAGAATGGTAAAGCATCGGCCCTCAGCTGAGATTTGCTGATCCCCATAAGGCTGAGGGTCTCACCGTAGAGGATGTTGAGGCCGCTGCCTCTGTCCATCAGTACCTTGGTGAGGCGTGTCTCGACGATGATGGGGTCGATGATAAGCGGATAGCTCCTGAGATTCAGGATTCGATCTGGGTGGTCGCTGTGATCGAAGGTGATGGCGTTCTCCAACCACTTGAGGTAGGCCGGCGCAGCCGTGTTAACCGCGTAGACTTCCTAGAGCTTGCGCTTCCTCTAGCTCATGGTGAGTCGGGCCGCACACCCTCCAAAGATCAAGAAACAATTCTTGACCTTGGGGAAACCGTCCCCTTTGTCATCGTCGTCCTTGTCCTTTGGTGGCTCCTCCGCATTCTCCTTGGGAGGAGCGTCGGAGTAGAAACGACCTAGGACAGTGCACTCCTCTAGGGTGTGCTTGGTGGGACCCCTATGATAGGGGCATGGCTTCTTCAACATCTCATCAAAGAGACCAGGTCCGGCAGGAGGTTGCTTAGCGTTCTTGCAACCTGCCGCAGAGACGAGGTTATCATCATGCCGGCCCTGCTTCCCTTTGTGACCGGCCCAGAGAAGTCGGCACCAGCCCATGCACCCTCATATGAGGTAACCTCCTTAGGATAGGAGGATGTTGGTGGGGTGGCGATGAGGTCAAGGGTAGACCTCAGATGGTGGCCCGAGAGATCCGCATACACACTTAATGAAGTGCTTGCGGAGGAGGCGTATGTCGCGACCGTGTTCTTAAGCCCGTAAGGGAGCGTGAAAGGCATAGTCGCGGGCCTTTCCACCATCACCTCAGGCTCTGAGGGCGATGAGGGAAGGAGCTGTGAAGTCGAAGCCCCCGGGTCCTCCTTTTGAGGAGGCAGCGGAGGCGGTGCCCTGCCCATCGGCTGAGGTGGGACAGGGGGTCGTGCTGTCCCCCTGCCAGGCCAAGGGGCAGAGCTTGCAACTCTGTGAGGCTTTCCCCTGGCTCATCGTGGGCCAGAAGCATGGGCAATTTGATGAGAGACATGCGGGGGGAGGGCCTGGATGTCTTGGCCCTAGAAACGGGGTCAGGGATCCTAGACCTCTGTCGCCCACGCCGGGCTCCCCCGCATGATGTCCCAAACGTCTCCCGTTCACTGGCAGGGGCGGGAGAGGCTTAGGACGCGGCTCAGTGTCATCACGAGGCGGGAGGAGGACCATGTCGTAGCCGGAGCCGAGAGACATGAACTCCAAACTCCCAAACCTCATGATGGTGCCGAGGTGAAGCGGGCGAAAATCGTCCGCCATTTGGGTTTTCCTAGAGGAAAAGGTGTCACACGCAGAAGGCCCCTACATGGCGCGCCAACTGTTGGTGTCTGGACTCGGGGTCTAGGCACTAATGAGTAATGAGTCTGCGTGCCCCTGAACCTAGATGGTGACGCAAGAAGGACACAAAAGATTTATACTAGTTCAAGCTAAAGATGCCCTACATCCAGTGAGGGGGTAGGGACCTGTATTATCTTGCACCTGAGAGTGCGTGTAGTAGGGGTGTACAAGCTAGCTGCGAGAGAGGGAAGTAGTCCTAGGTCTCGGCTTGGTGGGTGTTTGTGTCAGTGTGTTGTTGGCTAAGTTGAACCTGAGTTGGGGATTGTCTGGCCGCGTCTCTCTATGGGGTGCCCTGCCTCCCCTTTTATAGCCACAAAGGGAGGCAAGGTTTTACATGTGTAAATATTGCTTTTTACTCTTGATGTGCTGAAGAATTATGGCGTCGGGGCTGTTGACATTGGTCACCACGTCCTTGTGGTAGTGGCAGCGGTGTGGTCATCCCTGTTGGTCATGTTACCGAGCCCTATTTGGATCGTGACGATCTCCTCCGAGGCCCCATGCTCCGTCCTTCTCCTGAGAACAGTAATTGCCTGAGTATGGTAGCAGTGGGGTGAGTTAACATTTCCCATTCCTTCTCCTGTCGCGCCGTACCCACAGTGACATGGGTAAGGTGTTACAAGAGTTGTAAGAATAGCGGGCGTCATCTCCTACCACGGTATGGGAGGAAGTATGGCCCGTGTCGCGTCAACGGTATGGTCATCGTGCGTGGGAAGCTTGGCACCGAGGCTGGGGCTCGGGCGTGGTGTCGATTGCGCTCGAGGCCAGGGCTCGAGTGAGTCGCTACTGGCGCTCGAGGCTGGGGCTCCGGTGAGTCATTGATTGCGCTCGAGGCCGGGGCTCGGGCGAGTCATTGATTTCGCTCAAGGCGGGGCTCAGGCGAGTCGTTACTGGCGCTCGAGGTCGGGGCTCGGGCGAGTCGTGTGTTTGATGTATTGATCTGAGAATCCCTGTTGGTGTGAGGGAAGGTAGGTCTTCTTTTGCCACTTTTTCCCCTTAGTCCGGGTATCCTGTTTTATGGTACCCGACAATTGGATAAGTGGCTTGCAACCCATATAGAGCTAGAGCAAAATTGCTTTACGTCATTTGTTATACTAATCTTTTGCTCTAGTATTTTGTAGAGATTTTAAATAGGTTATTCACCCCCTTCTAACCATGTTAGGACCTTTTATATCCCTTTAGAGTATATAAGGAGGTCTAGAGGTCCCCTAGTAGACTTGTCATTATTGACACCTCAATCAATACAATACATCGGAACACAGGACGTAGGTATTACGCCTAGACGACGGTCAAACCTGTATAAATCTTGTGTCTCGGTGTTTGTGTTACCATCTAGTTTGTGTCTCGCGCACCTCCACCGATTAATCTACTACTATGGGCATATCCCTCGGTAGACGGACGATCAACTTTCATCGATAATCATCAAAAATTGATAAACACTGCTCAGCTTGTAATATGATTGAAAATGATTCGCACTTATTTTCCCACTACAACTTTGCAAGGGCGATTTGGTTCTCTGCTTCACCACCACTTATAACTTCTCAACTTCCACATGAACAGGATGAAGTCTAGGGCATTTTGTCAATAATTATTGATAGAAACACATCTAATAAGGAATTTCAAAGAATTATGACAACTCTATGGTACATTTAGAACACGAGGAATGATGCTCGTTTCAACAATAAAAGATGGTCTATTCTAGAAAACAACGACATTGGAACACAAATTGGAGGATATGTCAAGACCTAAACCATCTTATGCAGGAGCACAAGACATGACAAGAGATCTAACGGTTAGCACATGTCCTCCTTAAGGACAAACATATATTCCAACACCTCCTTTTTTCACGTCATCATTCCAACACTCCTACAAGGTGCCTGATGTTACACGGACGAAACAATTGCTCTAGATCAGCCAAGCCAACTGATGAGAAAAACTGAAATCAAAGTTTTCATCTTGGAACCTAGGAGAAAACTAATGATTCAGATCAAAGCGACAACAATGACTAACTCAGTCATTATGGTTGAGGCAGAAGCCATTTCTCTTGCAAGAACCATATTATCAAAGTTGCAAATTGAAGATATCTTCTTCCCGACGAATAACCAATAGATGATTCATTTCTATAATGGACCATATCACTCTGACCCCCCAATAGGATATCAAACCGGATGAAATCCCCCCATAGGACATCAAACCACACACACAAAAGTTACTAAATGAAGTGTCAATGAATTGGAAGGTGGCAAAAATAGAAAGAAGACTCAATATTGCAGGTCATCCTCTACCCACTCAGTCTTTCAAATCAACTACTGTTAGCTCCAATCAAATAGACATTGCATGTTCAAATATTGATCATGTACCTAGCTGTCGTACTAGAAAGGCACTACCTCGTGTAATTTGAGAACCTTGTACTCCTCTTATAGCCTCGTGTTGCTAATAATTTCTCATGCCTTTTATCGAAAAAAATTAGCCAGCCCTCACCAAACAAAGTGACAAAAAAACAAAAAATCACCTAAATCGCCGTTCGTATCAAACAAGCCGTCATTTTATCAACTAGTCACCGGCGTCCACGATTGGCACATAAGTGGAGACTACCAACCGCGGGTTCTATCATCGCATCAATGGCCAACAGTGCAGCGTGTCTCTCGCCGCACCGTGCCCCATTGTGCCGTCTTCACCTCATAACCACGAAAAAAAGAAAAAAAACTCACAGGTCATCTCGCTCAACGGCCAGAGAGTCGAGAACTGGAGATAGATAAAAAAGAAAAGAAAAGAGAAGTAGTAGTAGTAATAATAATAATAATAATAATAATAATAATAATAATAATAATAATAATAATAATAATAATAATAATAATAATAATAATAATAATAATAATAATAATAATAAATTCCAAAATCCAAACCTTTCTCCTACCAAAATCGCAGTCCATTGAAGCCTACCGGCGTCCCTGTCGAATGTCTCCTAGAGCCGACCTCCACCGCGCTCTCGTCGAGTCGATGAGGTGATTGCCTCACAAGGGGTAAGCCGCCCGCCAAATTTACGGTTTCGATTTGCGAGCTAATTTTGGTCTTGGAGAACGATTTCCCTATTTTGATTGATGATTTGGATTGTTCTTTCTAGATATCCGATTCGGTGGTGGCGTGCTGTGGTGCGGTTTTGTTGCGGAAGATAGGTGTGATTTTCCTTCTGGCGGGCGGCAGCTCCGGAGGTGAAGATGATCCGTCTTCAGACGTACGCGGCGTTCAGCCTGCTGGCGACGGCGTCGGCGGTGTACTACGCCTTCAGCAGCCGGGAGCAGTTCTACCCGGCCATGGTCTACCTCTCCACCTCCAAGATCTGCTTCGTTCTGCTCCTCAACACGGGCCTCGTCGCCATGTGCGTCGCCTGGCAGCTCGTCAAGCGCCTCTTCCTGGGCTCGCTCCGGGAGGCCGAGGTCGAGCGCCTCAACGAGCAGGCCTGGCGGGAGGTCGTTGAGATCCTCTTCGCAGTCACCATCTTCCGGCAGGATTTCTCGGTCTCTTTCCTCGCCATGGTCGCCGCGCTGCTCCTTATTAAGGCACTGCACTGGCTGGCCCAGAAGAGGGTCGAGTACATCGAGACAACACCTTCAGTGCCCTTGCTCTCACACATCAGAATCGTCTCCTTCATGGCGTTTCTCCTCATTGTCGACTGCCTCTTCCTGTCAAACTCGCTCAGGTCACTCATACAGAAGTGGGAGGCATCGGTTGCCATCTTCTTCTCCTTCGAGTAAGCTCGATTTTTAAGTTTACACAGCACTGAATTGTCTTTTTGGTTGCATTGTGCTGCCGCAAATGCTTGAAATGTATTTGTGCTGTTTCTGTCTTCACCTTGTCACTACTACGTATATCAATGTGACACACTACAACAATTTTTTCCTCTTTCACAACATTAGAGTAGGGTAGAGTAGGGGTAGGGATTAATTAATATGATCAAACACTGTGAAATGACAATTCCCAAGATAATGGACAAATATTTGCAAATAGGAGATGCACATGTTAGGTATATGAGGATCTTTTATAGTTGCGTTGTATGAACCCTACCACAAAGGTCTTTATAAATGCATCCTCTTTACATTTGTTTACTGTCCTTTGCACTAGCCTTACCCTGAACCCTATGAACAATATCAGATTCACACTTATTGGTTTTGTTTATTCAATATATCTTAGTTTTACTAGGTGATACCCGTGCATTGCTGTGTGAATTTGTAAGAAGAAACATGATTTTTTTATGTTTGCTAGAATAGGTTATTACACTATAGTTAGCAGATACAATGTACAACAGAATACTGAATACAGTAAGAATAAACTAGGTTTCTGAAAATTATTGAAGGGCCGAAACAAAACAAAATAGCCATTAGCTGAGAAGGCAAAGGAAGCACTGAAAAGCAATGATAACACAAGAGATACGTGTTATCTACAGGAGTACCGTTAGAAATGTTCATCCATGTAAACCATAAAATCTCTATGGATAAAAAAATGCTATCCATTTCCTTTGCAATGGCATGGTCCATCTGTACTTCTATCAAACATGGTAAAGAAATGTATAAATTTCTTTCAAACTGACCCTTCAGTAACCAACATGCATCTCTTATTCAGCCTAGCAAGTCCATCCAGTTAGGTGGGGTTAGAAGAACAAATACAATTATGTTCAAAAAAGAAGAACAAATACAATGCGTAGTGGTGAGAAAAACGGTTAAACTGGTCATTACAAAGAAACAAATTGGTCGCACAACAATGCAAAGCAGCCGATTTTAGAAAAATTGATGAAAAAGTAATAGTGTCATTGCATAGAGGGAGGGAGAGTGAGAGGGATAGCCTCTCGTAGTCTGGTCTGGTGGAATGTGTCTTCTCTTTCTTTTTGGCCATTAAATAGTAGCCAGGATTGAGAACTGAAGAGGGTAGATATAAATTAGTTAGCAGAACTCATCAAGTTACTAAGAAGAATATCGGTGATTGTCGAGGGTATCAGAGAGGGGTACCCTAACCGATACACATAATGATTACCCGTACGCAGGTCGAGGCCCTCAACTCGACGCTCCAATCAGTCCCACGCACAGTCACCAACGACCGCAGCCTCGAAGACGGAAAGGGCGTCGAGCGAATCAATCAGGGCTCGAGCGCCAGCCAACGTCGAATACGGAAACAGGCTCGAGCGAACCAAGAGGCGTCGAGCGCAAGGACGCCGCCCGCCGCCTGACGCGCGCACGGGAGCCAGAGCGTTTAATGCGCCTGTCGCGTTCTCACCTAACACGCCAGTCACGGGAAGCGTGATAGGGAACAGACATCCGTCCCGTCATCCTTTTTGCCGCCTTCCCCACCGGACGACCCAGAGCGTGCCAGGACCCGGAAAGCAGGTATGGGACGTCTAATCAGGGCCCCCTCGACACACCCAAGGTCAACGTTTTGGACAACAAGGCGTTGCACGGCGTTTGACCCTCGACCAGACATGTTCCCTTCTGGGGGAAGGGTTGGGCGTCGACTGACAACACCGTAACCACTCCGCCGGATCTGCCGCTATACCGTACAGGCGTACAACCGGAGAACCAGCCCAAGACGGCGCGCAGAGCGGGACACAGGGGCACGCGTAATCATCATCAAGCTACCAAGGCGGGACGGCTCGAGACTACGCCGATACGGAGGCCTCGAGTAGGTCCGCGCGCCATACCCCTATCGACCCCTACTCTGATACCTACACTTGTACCCTGGTCTTCTCCTTGGAACTATAAAAGGGGAAGCTCGGGAGCGAACACGAGACATCATCTACGCAACACTACACTCATACGCAGTAGAACTTCCATACTCCATACCACGCTTGTATTCACCCCTGTACAAGCACTTAGGTGCAAAATAATACAAACTCTCTCCCTTTCGCTGGACGTAGGGCCTTCTCTTGCCCGAACCAGGATAAATCCTTGTGTCTTTTTGCATCACCATCTGGGAAAGGGAAACACGCATACAAATTCACTTGTTGGTGTGACCTCCCGTGGGGAAAACACCGACAGTTGGCGCGCCAGGTAGGGGTCCTGCGTGTTTTTTCACCGATTTCCCATTCTTTTCCAGATGGCCACTCCTTCACCGATTCCGCGCTCCACGGTGATTTGGTTTGGGAGTCTTGAGTTTATGTCTACTGGCTCCGGCTATGACATGATCTTACTCTCGATCAAAGGACCAGGAGGAGCCCGCATTGCGCCAACACGGTTGAGGGCCCCAAGACGCCCTCGCCACCATGCCTCTCCATCCGAGAAGAGGCGCGGACAACGCCACCATCGCCCATCCGCCTCGTCACGACCGACAGTTCGTGCCAGGCGGGAGACGGCACAGGAGCCGACAGCCCCGTGCGCCGAATCCGTGGGCACGACGGCCCAACGCCACGAGGATCGTACGACGACAGGAGGTGACACGCCCCGCGCACTCTCCCCCACCACTAGGCTACTTCCACATGGGCTATTCGCCTCGAGAAGAGCCTTGCCGGTTCGGTTTGGACAACGCTGCAGCGTCGCTCGCCAGGGCGATCTGTCCAAACGCCCAGACGTACGTGGAAAGACCAATGGTCCTCCCACGCGGCCCTGGAGCACAGCGACCAACGTCTGAGCTACCAGACTTCTCCCAGGTACGAGGCCTCCGCCGCTTAGGACCTGGGCGGTACACGATTACCTCCCTCCGACAGCGGCTGCTGGAGGAAGGACGCGGATGTTTCTACGCCGCCGAACCGGACTCCGGCTCGGAATCCGACAGCCACGACCCTACTAGGGAGTGTTTCCATATCGACGGAGCAGTGGAAACCACCGACGAGACACAAGACGCCGTTGCAGGCGGGCGAGCCCCTGCAGCGAGGGAAGACCCCAGGACGCCTGGGAAGGACGGTCAGGTCGACCCCCCTCCACAAGAAGACAGAGCCGCGCAAATTGCGCAGCTGCGAGAACTCAAGGCCAAGCTTGACGAGGATCGTGAGCGCCTTGTCTTGCTCGAGCAGATCCTGGAGCAGGATTTGCCTTACCCGCCTGGCGGAAGTGTCCGCAGAAGGGCTCGAGAGGTGCACCAACAAATTGTCGGAGACGCAGAACCTGAGCAGCCTGTCAGCCGTTTCCCTCGAGCAGGCCAGAACGTTGTGGCGGCAACAATGCTGCTGCGGAACATGCCAGAGCCATCGAACTCCCAAGCTCGACGCATCCGGGACGAGGTGCAAACTCTGCTCCAGGTGGCGGCAGTTCAGCAAGCCGAAAGCTCAGCTTCTCGACGAAGAGGGGCTGCCACTGAAAAGCGCGATGAGCCAGCCCAAAACGAACAAGAGGTATCGGTCCATCAGCAGCCACCCCCCCGAGGGAAAAAGACCACGCTCGTTCTCCCCGTCGACAATCAGCGTCGACACGACGTACGACGTGACATTGAAGAGAATCGACGCCACGTGACATTGAAGAGAATCGACGCCGTCGGTACGGGGACGCGGAAGAGCGCGGTTACAGCGCACACCGCGGTGGGAGGTACGACAGTGATGAGGATCGGATGGCCCCAGAGCCCCCGGGTCCATGGGTATTCAGCAGAGCAATCCGCAGCACGCCGCTGCCCAGTCCGTTCAGACCCCCGACCAGCATCGCAAAATACAACGGAGAGACAAAACCAGAGCTGTGGTTGGCAGACTTCAGGTTGGCTTGTCAATTGGGAGGCGCTCGAGGCGACGATCGAGCCATCATTAGACAACTGCCGCTTTTCCTCTCTGACACCGCTCGTAGATGGCTCGAAGAGCTCCCAGCCGATCAGATCCATGACTGGGTCGACTTGGTCAGGGTTTTCCAGGGTAACTTCAAAGGGACCTACATACGGCCTGGGAACTCCTGGGACCTCAGCAAGTGCAAGCAGAAGTCAGGAGAAACTCTTCGGGAGTACGCTCGACGCTTCTCAAAACAACGCACCGAGCTGCCGCATATCCCTGACCACGACGTCATCCTGGCATTCGTCTCTGGTACCACCAGTCGAGACTTGGTACGGAATTAGGACGGAATCGACCTCAGACAGTCGACGAGCTGATGGACGTGGTGGCCAACTACGCGGCAGGGAAAGAAGCAGTCGGCGCTTTCTTCAGCGGTGAAGGAAGGAAGGGCAAGCTGCCCGCCGACGACGACGAGGGCCCCAGTCGAGGGTCCAAGAAGAACAACAAGAAGAAGAAGACGCGACCGTTCCAACGGGAGGACCTCGACGACGATCTCGTTGCTGCCATGGAACGCAAAAAGCCTCGAGGCCCCCCAGATGGGGGCATCTTCGATAAGATGCTAGAAGAGCCATGCCCTTACCATAAGGGGGGAGCCAACCACAAGCTCAAGGACTGTCGTATGCTGAGAAAGCATTTCGACGGTCTGTGGATCAGGAAGGACGCGCGCGATGACCCAAAGAAAGAGAAGGGCGGGGAAAAGGAGGACGACAAGGACGACGGTGGTTTCCATGCCGTCCACGACTGCTACATGATCTACGGTGGGCCCTCGACGCAATTGACCGCAAGGCAACGCAAGAGGGAACGGCGTGAGGTCTTCGCGGCGAGGATGGCGGTGCCCCGGTACCTCAGCTGGTCGAGCACCCCCATCACCTTTGATCGAGAGGACCACCCCGACAAAGTAGTTGCCCCTGGCGTCTACCCGCTCGTCGTCGACTCTATCATCATCAACACCCGGCTCTCAAAGGTACTGATGGACGGTGGCAGCAGCCTTAACATCATCTAACTCGAGACCCTCGACCTCCTCGGCATCAGCAGGGCGCAGCTCTAACCAAGCGTCGGCGGCTTCCACGGCGTCGTACCAGGAAAGAAGGCGCTGCCGGTTGGTCGAATCGATCTACCGGTCTGTTTTGGCACGGCGGCCAACTTCAGAAAGGAGACCCTCACCTTTGAGGTGGTGGGGTTCCGGGGCACGTACCACGCCATCATCGGACGACCGGGTTACGCCAAATTCATGGCTATCCCCAACTACACCTACCTGAAGATGAAGATGCCCGGCCCCAAGGGCGTCATCACCGTCAGCTCCTCCTTCGAGCACGCGTACGAGTGCGACATTGAATGCGTCGAGTATGGGGAAGCACTTGAGAGTTCCACCGAGCTCGTTTCAAAGCTCGAGGCCCTGGCCGCCGAGGCCCCAGAGCCCAAGCGCCACGCAGGCAGCTTCGAGCCGGCGGAAGGAACCAAGAAGATCTCGCTCGACCCCAGCAGCTCCGACGGCAAGGCGTTGACGATCAGCGTCGACCTCGACCCCAAATAGGAAGCTGTGCTCGTCGACTTTCTCCGTGCAAACGCCAATATGTTTGCATGGAGTCCCTCGGATATGCCTGGCATACCGAGGGAAGTCGCCGAGCACTCCTTGGAAATTCGAGCCGGTTCCAAGCCAATGAAGCAACGGTTGCGCCGATTCGACGAGGAGAAGCGCAAGATCATTGGCGAGGAGATCCAGAAGCTTTTGACGGCCGGATTCATCAAGGAGGTTCACCATCCCGACTGGTTAGCAAATCCTGTACTAGTTAAGAAAAAGAATGAGAAAATGAGGATGTGTGTCGACTATACAAGTTTAAATAAAGCATGTCCGAAAGTTCCTTTTCCATTACCTCGTATCGATCAAATTGTTGACTCAACTGCGGGATGTGAAACCCTTTCTTTCCTTGATGCATATTCTGGTTACCATCAAATAAAAATGAAAGAGTTCGACCAGCTCGCGACATCTTTCATTACACCTTTTGGGATGTATTGTTATGTGACCATGCCGTTCGGGCTTCGAAACGCGGGGCCACATACCAGCGCTGCATGCTCCACGTGTTTGGCAAGCACATAGGGTCGACAGTCGAGGCCTATGTCGACGACATTGTCGTCAAGTCGAAGCGGCGGGGAGACCTGATCCAGGACCTCGAAATCGCTTTCAGCTGTTTACGCGCCAACCAGATTAAGCTCAACCCCGAGAAATGCGTTTTTGGCGTACCTCGAGGCATGCTCCTGGGTTATATCGTTTCCCAGCGCGGCATCGAGGCCAACCCTGAGAAAGTCTCGGCCATCACGAGAATGGGGCCGATCCGAGACGTCAAGGGCGTGCAAAGAGTCACGGGATGCCTGGCAGCGCTGAGTCGCTTCATCTCGAGGTTGGGAGAAAAAGCGCTGCCACTATATCAACTTTTGAAGAAAGTCGAGCGCTTCTCTTGGACTCCAGAGGCCGAGGAAGCGCTCGATAACTTGAAGAAAACGTTGACCTCAGCACCAGTTCTGGTCCCACCTCAACCTGCAGAACCGCTGCTCCTTTATGTTGCCTCGACGTCCCAGGTCGTCAGTGCAGCTGTGGTGGTCGAGAGGCAGGAGGAGGGGCATGCATTGCCTGTCCAGAGGCCTGTCTATTTCGTCAGCGAGGTACTCTCGGAAACCAAAGCGCGTTACCCACAGATCCAGAAGCTGATCTACGCCGTAATCATCGCCCGACGCAAGCTGCAACACTACTTCCTCGGCCACCCTATCACGGTGGTCTCGTCTTTCCCTTTGGGCGAGATCATCCAAAGTCGGGAGGCCACGGGGAGAATTGCCAAGTGGTCAGTCGAACTCATGAGTGAGACTCTCACTTACGCGCCCCGCAAGGCTATCAAATCACAGGCCTTGGTGGACTTCGTCGCAGAATGGACAGATTCCCAGCTCCCCCCAACTCAGGTCCAAGCAGAGCTGTGGACGATGTATTTTGACGGGTCACTCATGAAGACAGGAGCTGGGGCGGGCTTGCTATTCATCTCGCCCCTGGGCGTTCATATGAGGTACGTCATCAGGATACATTTTGCCGCATCCAACAATGTTACAGAATACGAGGCCCTCGTCAACGGTCTAAAGATCGCCATCGAGCTGGGGGTCCGACGCCTCGATGTCCGAGGCGACTCCTAGCTTGTCATCGACCAAGTGATGAAGACCTCGAGCTGCCACGATCCGAAAATGGAGGCGTACTTCAAAGAGGTCCGTCGACTCGAGGACAAGTTCCACGGCCTCGAGCTCGTCCACATCGCCCGACGCTACAACGAGGCGGCCGACGAACTCGCCAAGATCGCGTCGACTCGAGGCACGGTAGCACCTGATGCATTCTCAAGAGATCTACATGAGCCGTCCGTCGACTTAGGCTCGGGGGCTGGTATCGAAACCACCCCTACCCAGCAGACCGACGCCGTCGAAGCGCTACTCATGGCAGCTGAGGTAACGGAGGTGGAACAGCAGCCCAGTCGACCGTTCGACTGGCGCACACCGTTCCTCGACTGCCTAAGTCGCTGCGAGCTACCAGAAGACCGAACCGAGGCCCGCCGTATTGCCCGACGAGCCAAGTCGTATGTAATCTATGGCGAGAACAATGAGCTATATCGACGAAGCCCGACGGGAGTCTTGCAGCGTTGCATCACCATAGAAGAAGGCCGAAAGCTCCTCGAGGACCTACACTCGGGGGCTTGTGGCCACCATGCTGCTCCTCGGACCCTCGTGGGGAACGCCTTCCGACAAGGCTTCTACTGGCCAACGGCCGTAGCTGACGCCATCGAGCTCGTACGCTCATGCCATGGGTGCCAATTCTACGCCAAAAAGACACACCAACCTGCCCACGCTCTCCAGATGATCCCTATCACATGGCCGTTTGCGGTATGGGGGCTCGACCTAGTAGGACCCCTACAAAAGGCAAAAGGGGGGTACACCCACTTGTTGGTGGCCATCGACAAATTCTCTAAATGGATCGAGGCTCGATCCATCACCAACATCCGCTCCGAGCAGGCCGTCCTTTTCTTCACCGACATCATCCACCGGTTTGGGATTCCCAACGTCATCATCACCGACAACGGCACTCAGTTCACCGGCAAAAAGTTCTTGGACTTCTGCGATCAGCATCACATCCGTGTGAACTGGTCCGGGGTAGCCCACCCTCGAACCAACGGCTAGGTCGAGCGTGCCAACGGCATGATTTTGCAAGGGCTCAAACCGAGGATCTACAATCGCTTGAAGAAGTTCAGCAAGAAGTGGGTCGAGGAGCTTTCCTCGGTCCTATGGAGCCTAAGGACTACGCCAAGCAGGGCCACAAAATACACCCCATTCTTCATGGTCTATGGCTCTGAGGCCGTGCTCCCGACAGACCTCGAGTATGGGTCCCCTCGACTCAAAGCATACAACGAGCAATCAAATAAGGAGACTCAAGAAAACGCGGTCGACCAACTCGAAGAAGCTCGAGACATGGCCCTCCTTAACTCCGCCAGATACCAGCAGAAGCTCCGACGCTACCACGACAAGCACGTGCGCAAGAGAGACCTGAACGTGGGCGACCTCGTCCTACGACGGCGGCAAAGCAATCAAGGACGCCACAAGTTGACTCCACCTTGGGAAGGCCCATACGTGGTGGCCGAGGTCTTGAAGCCAGGAACATATAAGCTCGCGGATGAAAAGGGGGCGATCTTCACCAACGCGTGGAACATTGAACAGCTACGTCGATTCTACCCCTAAAATTTCAAAGCTTTATGTTCCCACGTACATTCTGTACCAAAGTTTTGTAAATGAATGCATGAATAAATAAAGTCTTTCCCTCGAGCATCTTACTTTTTCACGAGTCAAAACCTCGACGATTAGAAGGGGGTACCGACTATGATCTATCATAGTCGATACCCCCTCGGGGGCTAGCAGGGGGACGACCCCCCCTAGGTGTCGAAAAAACCAAATAACCTTTTCGTTCCCATCAGTAATCTCGTACGGTTGAGTAGTAAAGGTACCTCGAGCCCCTTAAGCGCCGAGAAACGACGAGCCTGAGATCTCCTACGCCCCCGGGCTACGGAAACTCTACTCGCCCCTTCACCCTTAAGGCAATCGAGACCACCTTAAACAAAAGACCGAGCGGGAAAAAACGAACATAGGCGCAAGAAGAAGTAAAGGAGCCTCGAGCGGAAAGACAGATAAACTTTCGTCAACCACTTAAAAGACGTCATACTGCTTAAAGATAGAGTAGCAAAGTACTGTACAAAGGGGCCTAGGCACCCAGAGCAGGCTCGCAGGCCTTAGTCCGCATCACGGTCCTCACCGCCCTCGCCTGCGCCCGAGCTAGTCTCAGGAGGCAATACCTCTGGCTCGAACAGCCTAGCTAACCTCTCTCCAGGAACCTCTGCGTCGTCAATCAAGGCGTGGAGCCTCTCTTCATTCTCCGCGTCGGTCTTGGAGATGTCGGTGACGAAGCCGTGGGACACCACCTCCATGTCGTAGGAGAAGCCTGAGCAGACAACGGCCATTGCCCGCTTCACCCCGATGTGGAGAGCGTCCCGCATCCGATCCCTCAGCGTCGCGCCTAAGTAGCACAGCTGATCGACCAGCGCGTCGCCTCGAGCTTCCTCCTTCGACTCGTCCACGGGCTCGACCTCCCAAGAGGTCGAGAGATCGCTTATCGCCGTCCGCAGTCGACGGTTCAAAGCAACCTCCCCCTCGAGCTGGGCTTTGGCATTGCGGGCCTCGACTTGGGCGGCCATGAGCTCGTCTTTAAGCCCTGTGAACGCCAACGCAAAAAGCTTTAGATAAAACCAAGCACATCTCGAAAAGAAAACCCGACAAGAGAAACGTACCGCGGACACTCTCCTCCAGAGCTGTGTTCTCGCCAACTAATTTGGTGTTGGCCCTCCCGATCTCTCTGTTAGAGCGTGCCAGCTCAGTGTTGGCAACACGCAGATCTTCGATCGCCTTGCCAGCCTGAGCAATGGCTCCATTCTTCTCCAGCAGCTCTCCCTTCAGACGATCGAAGTCGTCGGAGAGGCTGCGGGATCGAGCCCGCTCCGCCTCGAGGTCTTCGAGGGCCTTCTTCTTGGCTTCTTCCGCGGCGCTCCTGGCGATCTCGCCGTTCACATGCTCCACCTTCATCCTCCGAAAGGATTCTCGAAGGGAGTCCAGGTCAGTCTTGAGGAGACCCTTCTCCTTGTCCAAATCAGCAACGACGTTCTTGTAGGACAGAGCCTCCTCCCGGGCTTTGGACGCAGCCTCCTCGACCGTCAGAGCCTGCTCCCTCAGCAGCACGGCCTCTTCCACAGCCTTCCTTGAGGACTCTCGAGCCTCGACCAGAGCAGCCTCCCTCTCCTTCTTCTCCTCCTCGAGCGCCAAGAGCTCTTTATAAGCCTTGAGGAGCTTCTCCTGCGATTCCAGGAGTTGATCCTTGAGGAGGGGGAGCTGCTCCCAGCCGCCTCTCGTGGCGTGGATGAAGCTCGACTTAATGCGGGAGGTCTGTTTCAGGTCCTACAAGCCGGTGGTCGAGCAGTTAGAACACAAAACCAAAAGTTCTATAAGAATTAAGGATCGAAAGACACTTACAAAGTAGGCTGGCCCGAGCCCATTATTGACGACGTCCGAGAGAAGCCCCACCACGTGCTTCATCCAGAGGCGGAGCTTCTCGACGTGCTCCCACTTCTCAGCCTCCTTCCGATCGTCCAGGAAGATGTTGGGCTCGGACGGATCGGTGGAAGCCCGGATGCGGATCCGATCGGGGCACCAGTTCTCCATCTCCTGGTCGGCCCGCGCCTTGACGCCACGGATGAGATCCTCGACGGTCTCGAGGGACCCCCCATGGCGCAGGAACAAGTCGACGAGGGAAGGGAACCGCCCGTCATCGTCCACTGTCTTCCAGGTACCCGTCTCGCTGCCTCCACCTCCGCCCGACGTTCCAGCCTCGTCCTCCTCAGCGGGAATACGGTCCTCCCACGCCCGACGCTCCCGGAGAAATCCTGGGGCGATTCCGTCCATGCCGTAGATCGTCCTCCTGATCTCGGACTCAGGGTCGACGGGGGTGTGCATCATGCAGGCGAGCGCTACCACGCCGTCCGCCTGCCCCGACTCTGCTGGAATCGCGGCAGGCGCCCCTGGACGGAGCCACGCTGGGGTTGGAGGGCCAAAAACCGGCAGACCCTCTTCCTGGTCTCCGGGCTCTTGCGGCGCTGGTGGTACTGGTTGGGGCGGACTGTGAGGAGGAGGCTCGAGCGGTTCCTCCAACGGCTGGCCTCCTTGCTACTGCTGCTTCCCGAGCTCCTGCGACTCTTGTTGGCGGTCTTGCTCCTGCAGCTGCCGCCGCGTCTCCTGCTCGCGCTTCTCCTTTTCTTTCTTCTTCTGCTCCTCGATGGAGCGAAGCCCGGCAGGCCAGGGCGTCCGCCTCGCGACGAGAGAAGTCTGGGCCTCCTTGTCCATAGGGTGGGCATCCCTCGAGGTCCCGTCGCCGCCAGACCCATCACTAATGGTAATGGGATCCCCCTCGATCCCCGATCGGGGAGGCTTGAGGGCTCCCTCCTGCCCTTGGGGCCGAGGCGCCTCGGTTTGTTTTGGCGACGACGGGGCAGGCTCGCCCGCCAGGGGACGCGGTGGGGCGCTCTCGGTGCCGATCGGCAATTGAGGGTCGGAGGAGCCTGTGAAACAAAAAACAAAGGCCAGTCACAATGATGACCAACGTAAGAACAACACAAGTCCCATGAATAAGCTACTGACCTGGCTCCTTGGAGGTTGATCCCACCTTAAGCCTCTTCGCCATCGAAGGCTGGGCTTGCTCAAGCGTCCGCTTCAACCTGAAGAGGGAAAAACGAGCGTAAAGAAGACCGTCACACGAGAAAACGCAAAGAACCAGGAGAATAAGAATAACAACGTCGAAGAACTTACCCCACAGGGAGAACGGCTCGCCTACCGGTGCCTCGACTGGAGGCCTCGAGGACCGGACATCGATTCGCCCCTGACAGAACAAAGGCAAGCTTAAAAAAGGGGTCGAAGGAAATCCAGAATTGAAGCCATGTACGAGAAAAGAGCGTACCAGGTCGATCGAGCCCGCATCGGGCCTCATGGGGAAGCCGTTAACGTGCTTCTGCTTGAAATCGCCGGCAATGGCCGCCCTGACCCGGGCCGCGACCTCGTCGTCCGCCTGTGCCTCGTTAGACATCCGGCACGCCTCGAGGTCCCGGGGCGAGACGCCAGGGCCCATCTCGTCCATCCTCAGCGGCCGGGACATCAATGGGAGAACTCTCCGATGATGAACGACCGAGAGGACAAGAGCGGCGGTCAGACCTTCCATACGCAGCTTCCTCAAGGCGTCGAGGAGGGGGTCGAGTCGCGACTGATGAACTTGGACGACGCCGTACGTCCAGTTCTCCGGGCGCTCCGTGATCAGGCAACCGGTGTAGGCGGGAAGGAGATCGTCGTCATTGCTCAGGTAGAACCACTGGGAGTCCCATCCAGCGTGGTTCGTCGACAATTCCACCGGGATGTACTCGCGTGGCCTCGCCGTCTTCCCCGTCTTCAGCACGAGGTTGAGGCACCCCGCCCGCACGGACTTCCTCACGCCGGTGGTTCCAGTGGGGGCGTTGAAGAGCTCGCCCCTGTAGAGGTGGAGCCACAGCTCCCAGTGGGGCATCATCCCCAAATAGCCCTCACACACCGCGGCGAAAACCGCCGCGACGGTGATGGCGTTAGGGGAGAAGTGCTGGAGCTCCACCCCGTAATGGTGGCAGAGCGCCCGCATGAAGCGGCTGGGGGGAGCGCCCAGGCCATGGCAGTGGAACTTGGCGAACGAAACCACATAGCCCTTGGGCGGCCTGGGCTCCCTGTGGTCCGCTGGCGGCGCGATCCACTCCGGCGACGAAAGCGATGTGCGATGGCGCAGGAGCCCTTCCTTCTCAAGCTCCAGCAATCGGCGTTCCGTCATCGACGACGGACGCCACTCGTCGGCGGCAATAAGTCTCAGGCATCTTGGACGGAAGGACGGCGGATTCGCTACTGCTCGAGGGCGCGCGCGCGTGTGAGATGGCAGGAGACCTAAGACGGCGAAATGGCTAAGGCAAGGAAGAAGGCAGAAGGCGGAAGGGAGAACGGCGGCAATGCCACAGGACATTTATAGGCAGCGACCCACCAACGGACAGATCCGATAAACGAGGTAACTTCCCCCATAAATACGCCACCTAACGGGCCTTTTCCTCCTCACAGACGGGACACTCCGAATTCTGCGCCAACACAGTGCCGCAACGGCTCCCGCCTGAAAAGACGCGCCCAACGGGCAGAAAGGCGAACCGCCACGGCCTCTTCCTTCCCTTGTAAGCCAAGGTACGCACCCACGAAAGCCTCGAGAGGTTGCAGGCTGACCCGCCGAAAGGGTTCGACAGCCGATCTCGAGCACCAGAGTCAGGGATGCCCAGCGAGTGGTCGAAAATCGAGGCCCGCCTCGAGGACTCGTTGGGGATGTCCAAGGTAGGGTCGAGACAGTCGAGAGGAATCCCCCCGACGGGAGGCATCGAGCCACTGGACTCTATCGAACGAGCCCAGCATCCCCGACCACGTCGACCCCGCTTTATGAGAACGCTTCCGGGCTACAGCTGACCCCCTCGAAAGGAGCACAGGTTCTCACTTGGATTACCCGTTAGGAACTCAATCTGGGGTGGATGACACTCGCTCTATCGAGAGTACGTCGAAACCCCCGCGCAAAGCGTGCCAATCAGAACCTTCCACCACCGGTGTCGACAGCGTTTCTGAGAATTAGGCAATATAACCCTCGAAGGAGTCAAAAAACTCCTCCGAGGGCTCGGGGGCTACCCCCGCGGGGTCGCTCGCGCGCCCCCACAGAAATCCGACCGCAAAATAAAGCCTCCACTCGAGCGCCAGCGCTCAAATGGAGACTCGGGGGCTACTGTCGAGGGTATCAGAGAGGGGTACCCTAACCGATACACATAATGAGATTACCCGTACGCAGGTCGAGGCCCTCAACTCGACGCTCCAATCAGTCCCACGCACAGTCACCAACGACCGCAGCCTCGAAGACGGAAAGGGCGTCGAGCGAATCAATCAGGGTTCGAGCGCCAGCCAACGTCGAATACGGAAACAGGCTCGAGCGAACCAAGAGGCGTCGAGCGCAAGGACGCCGCCCGCCGCCTGACGCGCGCACGGGAGCCAGAGCGTTTAATGCGCCTGTCGCGTTCTCACCTAACACGCCAGTCACGGGAAGCGTGATAGGGAACAGGCATCCGTCCCGTCATCCTTTTTGCAGCCTTCCCCCCCCCGGACGACCCAGAGCGTGCCAGGACCCGGAAAGCAGGTATGGGACGTCTAATCAGGGCCCCCTCGACACATCCAAGGTCAACGCTTTGGACAACAAGGCGTTGCACGGCGTCTGACCCTCGACCAGACATGTTCCCTTCCGGGGGAAGGGTTGGGCGTCGACTGACAACACCGTAACCACTCCGCCGGATCTGCCGCTATACCGTACAGGCGTACAACAGGAGAACCAGCCCAAGACGGCGCGCAGAGCGGGACACAGGGGCACGCGTAATCATCATCAAGCTACCAAGACGGGACGGCTCGAGACTACGCCGGTACGGAGGCCTCGAGTAGGTCTGCGCGCCATACCCCTATCGACCCCTACTCTGATACCTACACTTGTACCCTGGTCTTCTCCTTGGAACTATAAAAGGGGAAGCCCGGGAGCGAACACGAGACATCATCTACGCAACACTACACTCATACGCAGTAGAACTTCCATACTCCATACCACGCTTGTATTCACCCCTGTACAAGCACTTAAGTGCAAAATAATACAAACTCTCTCCCCCTCGTTGGACGTAGGGCCTTCTCTTGCCCGAACCAAGATAAATCCTTGTGTCTTTTTGCATCACCATCTGGGAAAGGGAAACACACATACAAATTCACTTGTTGGTGTGACCCCCCGTGGGGAAAACACCGACAGTGATGAACCAAGGTCTATGCAAGGGAGAATCAAAGGGCAAATATATGGTGTGTGTGCATCAGTGAATTTGGTAGTTAAGTTGGAACTGGAACGAGGAGCAAAAATTGGTGCTGATGCCCAATGTGAATGTGTTTTGAGAAGAAATAATTGATGGAACATTGATACCAGCTAAATTATTTTGTGGCCAAGGACAGCAGGAACTGAGAAAACGGATGTAGCATAGCATTGAGAAGCTAAGAAGACCAAACAGCCAACTGTTTCTTTCACATTGGGGTAAGTGGCAAATGAAACAGGCAGCAATTTGTCGCTTTTCACTCCTAGAAGAGATATAAGGGGTAGTAAATGGGTAAAAGTGAGGATACAAGAGAACATGAAGGGGGGGGGGGGGGGGGGTATTCCTGACAAACTGACGAACATGATCAAACTGGCACTTGCTATCAGACAGCCTTAGTTTTACAGGTGATATGGCACAACGTGGGAGTAGAGAAATAACATAACATTTATTGACTTTAGTTGGTTCCATCTTTATAAGATATATAGATAGATACATTGATTACCTCCACTGCCTCAAGCTTCTAATCTGTTCACATATGTTCTGACTGCTCTATTACAAAATGTTAGTCTAGCAACTTGTGCAGTTGTCTGTTTAGGTTTGAGCAATAGTTTTAACTGATAACACTGCAAAGTATTAGCTCCATTTAGTATGAAACTCCAGCTATAGAATTTCTTCTTGCGTCTTGTTTCTGATTGTTCTGAAGCAAGGGGCATACCTTCCAGGCAAGGTAACAACCCTATTGGCTAATCTAATGATGACTTGAAGATGTGCTTCTGTTCTGATTTCTAACTGCCTGGCAATTATTTTTTTTATGTATTAAGTGAAGATTCAAGGTACTCGTAGTAGTTACTAAATACAAATCATGTTTCAGGTATATGATACTAGCAACATCGACAGTATCAACATTTGTGAAGTATGTATTCTATGTCAGTGACATGCTAATGGAAGGTCAATGGGAGAGGAAGGCAGTGTATACATTTTACTTGGAGCTGATCAGTGACCTTGTGCACTTGTCACTATACATGCTCTTCTTCATAGCTATCTTCCTGTAAGTTCTATGGTACTATTCCTTTGAAACAATAGTGTAAACTATGGTTGATGATCCATTATACTGATATCAGGAACTATGGTGTCCCACTTCACTTGATTCGTGAGCTATATGAGACCTTCCGCAACTTCAGAATTCGCATTGCAGATTATGTACGCTACAGAAAGATCACTTCCAACATGAATGAACGCTTTCCAGATGCTACAGCAGAAGAACTCAATGCGTGAGTTTTATATTGTTCCATTCACACTAGCTTGTTGGCTCCACTGTAAAAATTCTTTTGATTTACATTTTATTGTTGTATTCAGGAGTGATGCTACATGTATTATTTGCCGTGAGGAGATGACTACAGCAAAGAAGCTGCTTTGTGGGCATCTGTTCCATGTGCATTGCTTAAGGTCTTGGCTAGAGCGCCAACACACTTGCCCTACGTGCAGAGCTCCAATTATTCCCCCAGACAGTGGACGTTCTGCATCAGCACGACAACATGGAGGTCAACCTGGTGTTCAGCCTGGTGAGATTCATTTTATTGCTTTGTTCTTTTTTCTTTGTCACATAATCTGATTTCAGTCCAACATATCAGTGAGTACTGTACTAGGTAGTAAGTTCTACTTGTGATTTGTGATTTCGTCTGAGAAAGCAGCTGCAGGTACTGACACTCCAGCCTCAGAAGCTGCGCAAGGTGACAATATGAGCAGGCGCCAAGCAAAACTCGAAGCTGCTGCTGCAGCTGCTTCTTTATATGGAAGATCTCTTGTTTATCCTCCAGCAAACACCCTAAATAGGTAATTTTTCTTGAGCAGTCTATACATAAAGCTTTTCATGATTTTGCTAGCATATCTTCTCTAAATGGGTGGCTGACGACGCTTGTCTACTTTTATGTACTTTGTAATCACTGAATGTAATCTAATTGTTACAGTATTGAATTGATAGCATTGTAGGGGGGGGTGCTTTGTTCTTTCATAAAGAGTACTAATGAGTATGCCATATTCAATCATCAGGTCAGGTCCTCAGTCTACATCAAGTACACCACAATCCGAAGCTAGTAACTCCAATCAATCACAGAAAGACCAAGAACTCCAGATCCAAAACTCAAGTGATGGTTTAGCACCTTCGCCTTTTAGCGCACATGGTGCCATTGGTTCAGGACCAAGCACCAGCAATCTTGAAAATTCACTGCAGAAGGCACAGGAAAACTTTATAAAGAGCCAGATAGAGGTAAGAAAGAATCAAAGAATCTTGATTCCTAAAGTACTCAGCTTACATCTTCTACATTACTTTGTGTTGCGAGCAAGAAGCGATGCATACGAACTATGGTAAGCTAGATAGGTGAACATTGACAGCTCATGTTGCAATATCGTAGAAGTTTCTGTTGCGAGCTCATCTTTAGTTGCAATCATGAAAACCTGCATGCTCTGCAATCTCCATCTCCACGTCTAATGGGTTTATATGGTAGTTTGCATGATTGGCACAAAGATGAGTTAGTTCCATTTATGTTTTTGTCATGTTTTTAGTACTTTCAGCCTATGTCAACGTAAGCCACCGCTAATCCGCTATTGATATGTAACAGTCTGCTTGTCATGAGGTTATGGTGTTGGCTGTGTTTTCAGGTCATTCAATTAATTGGCCTGATTGGTCCCCTGCCTCCAATTAGGTCCACTGTCCTGATTCGATTGACTAGCTTTCTGATGGCATGTGGGCGGCCCTATGCACGTGGGCGCAGGTAGAGCTTTTTGGGCTGCCAATTTCGCCCATTAGGGTCAGGCCTATACATGTGCCCATGGGAGGTGCCAGATACATGTGTCTCCTTGAGCCCTGGGCCGCCAGCCCGCCACACTGCTGTCCGCTTTCCCTTCCGCTGCTGTCGCTGGGTCCCTTCCTTCCTCAAACTGTTACCGGCACCCGCCCCTACCTCTGGCAGGCGCCCTTCAAGCACCACGGGTACTCTCGTCCCTCAACCACTGTGGCAGCCAGGCACTGCCAGATTCTACCTGATAGTGACCTGGTCCCTTCTTCCTTCCTGAAGATGATGAGCTCCTGTCCTCCAATCCTCCATTTTGCTGCGTCTGCTCTGTTTTGATTTGTGATCTGTGACCCTGTCTTGCTCTGGCTCTGCTGCTGCTCCTTTGCCTCTTGCTTTATTGCTCCTGTAGCTCTACTGGCCATCAAATTTCACAAGAATCTGCTGCTCTAGTGCTTTTTTTACTCTCTTGCTTTATGCTATATACCATATAGCATGTTGGTCCTGGTATATACAGGACAACTATAGACAGGTTAACAAGGATCGACTAATTGTCAGATCGGTGCCTTCGTGACTACTGACTAGGATGTTTAGACAATTTAAAACATCAGGTGCCCTATGCAAATAAACCATCTAGTTACCATTTGATTCCAACAAAACAGTATGTTGCATGCAAATATCTTTTCTAGCAGTTTTAACAATCTTGGTTTCAGTAAAACATATATTCCAATCTCCTTGCTCTAGAGCCAGCCAATGTGTGAGTTCCTCTCTAGTGGTCTTAGGTCAAGTTTGAATTTTGAGAGAGGTACAATATTAGATGTAAAAGGGTGTGTGTGTAGGTGTGTGGTTGTATGGGGTTTGTAAACCCACTCCTTTATTGTTCTTAATATAAATGATACGCAACTCTCCTGTGTGTTCGAGAAAAAAAAACAATCTTGGTTCGCATCAATGATCTGCAGTTTACTCTAGGCTGCAAGTTCATGAGCTTTGAATTCATGCTCAAGTTGTCAATGCTTCTCTGCTACAGCCGACTCAGTAATTACATCGTACCAGCCTGTTGTTGAATTCATGCATGCATGGTTGTTATTACTTTCACTTTATTATACAGTCACGTGCTTTACATAATTTGTTGATATTGGGTGTCTGTGGGGCCTTGTGTGTTTTGTGTGTTGTTTGGGCTCTTGTCCCTCTTTTTTCATCTTCTTAATATAATGATGCGCAGCTCTCCTGCGTTTTCGAGAAAAAAAATATTGATATTATCAATCTATATCCGAAAGAACTCAAAAGCTATAGCTCTTCATCCCAGATGTTACAAATCCAACTTCAAATGATTCGGCGCGGTGCTGCTGTGTCGGTGACTAACAGTGGGAATGACGAGCACAAAAGGAATGACTGAAGCTGTAAATAGGCAGGCGGAAATGAGGACAGAATTAAACGACAAGAATTGGTAAATACCTAGGGGGCAACTGTTACATGATGCCTCGTTGCCCAGATTTTGTACTTTCATGTTTCTGCACTCTTACTGATAATGTTTCTTTTCTCTTTGTAATACCGCTGATAGATAGAGGCTGTCGTGTTGTAACAATGGTTAGTTTCACAGTAATTATGAGATTAAACAAAATCCATCTGCCGATAAATAGAATGGAGCTTTTTGATCCGTGATATAAGATGTTTGTGTTGTTTTTTATGCCACTGGAATGATTTACTGGGCGTATGGTACCTACAATTTGGTTGGTTCTTATCTGTTGACGGGGGACTTGAAGTGGAATTTTAGGAGATTAGCAAGGGTTTGGGTTAAGGATTGGAGGGACTCGGGCTGTGTTACCACTGCTGATGCACAGCATGAAGATACAAGGCGCAGCATGAGGACAACAAGGCCCAACCCGCGCTGCGTCGGCAAGGAATGGTCCAAGTAAAGGAGGCCCAACTCATCTCGACAAGATTGCTTAGACTAATGTAACGATTACGTTTTCTAGTATTCGTTTGCGTATTCGACAGCCTGCCTGCGTGCGGCATATATTGCTGGACATCCAGCCAGATGGGAACTTAGCTGGTAACAGAACAAATCAACTCTATGAACTAATCCTTCGTCGCTACCTTTCCCTTCTCCAAGTCTTCTTCTCCAATCCTCTTCCTACCTACCTGCTCTGCTGTTCACAATTGGTATCAGGCTACCGATCCTCGGATCCCGGTGAGTATCCTTACCCCATCGATCGAATTGGCAACGGATCCGGTTGGTCTAACGCCGGCGACATCAGTGAGCTGCTGGTGGCGCTGGTGATTCCGTAATTCCCTTCCAGCCGATTTGATTTGTGGAGATATCCAGATCCTGGATTCGTACAACCCACCTCACCCCCACTACACCAGATTCCAACGTCGTCTAGGAGCCATGAATCCCGAGATGCAACTCTTGCTCGACGAGGCCACTCGTCGTTTCGATGAGCGCTTCTCCGCGCACGAATCGAAGGTCGACCAGCGCTTCAACGATGCCCAAGTTTCCTGGAACCGCAAGTTCGACTCCGTCTTCATCGCTCAAGAGGGCCGCGTCGCCGATCTGGAAAAGGCCGCTGAGGCGTTCTCCGAGTGGCGTCCCGTCATCGACCATGCCGTTGACGTCCTCAAGACGGAAGTGAAGAAGGTCTCCCAGTACTGGGAACGCGCCGTCGCTGACCACACCGACAAATCCACCGGCGTACTTCCTTCCCTTTCGTCGGCATCTCCTATCGGCGGCGTCGCGGCTCCACCGGCTACTGCGCCTTCTCCTGTTGGCGCACCAGCCACATTGCCCAGCGGGCACCGCGTCAACTTGACTCCACGGGCGGATGGATTTGGGTGGGTTACCACCCAGATACCTCCCCCGGCCAATGGTATGAATCACCATCCCAATCCGCCTCCCCTCACTTTTCCAGTGCCATATCGTTCCCCATCATCTCCGCCGCATTCTGGTTCGGGTCTCCACAGTGGCACCGGCCGAATGCCGAAATTAGATTTTCCATATTTTGATGGTGACAATCCTAAACATTGGATCACACTCTGTGAAGACTATTTTGATCTCTATGGTGTCGAGTCTTATCGCTGGATTAGGATTGCTCGTATGCATTTGCAGGGGGCTGCTAAGCGTTGGTACCCATCAGTTGAGTCCCAAGTTAAACATTGCTCATGGAGTGAATTTTGTCAGTTAGTACTAGATCGATTTGGGCGTGAGCAACATGAGATCCTTCTCCGCCAATTATTCACTACACCAACACGGTTCCGTTGATGACTACACCACAGAGTTTGTGGCCATCATGGACCAATTGCTTGCTTATGATAAATCTCATGGTCCCCTGTACTTTGCCATGAAGTATATAGATGGGTTACGTGCTGACATTCGAGCTGTTGTTTTGCTTCAACGCCCTAGCGATGTCGATACTGCCGTTCTTCTCGCTCGTTTGCAGGAGGAAGTGGCTGATCCTACCAAGCCCAAGGCAATGGCGAGGTTATCTGCTCCCACATATAGCAAACCTGCACTGAAGCCGGGTTATCCTATTCCGCCACCACCAGAACGCTTTGCAATGCAGAAGCAAGAAGATCGCAAGAACATGGCCCCTCCAGTGCAGCGCCAGGTACCTGATAAATGGTCTGCACTCAAAACTTATCGTCGAGCTCGGGGTCTCTGTGATCGATGTGGCGAGAAATGGTCCCGTGGCCATCGTTGCCCAGATTCTGTTCAACTCCATGTGCTAAAGGAAGTATTGGATTTATTTCAGTTGGAGTCTGATGCTATATCTGAGCAGGGTGCAGATGAGGTTTCTTCACAATTATGTCTCACTTTATCTGTGGCTGCGGTGTCAGGCGTTTCATCTCCACGCACAATGCGTCTCCATGGCTATATTCAAAAGCTTCCTGTTCAAGTGTTGGTCGATTCAGGCAGTTCACATACCTTTATCAGTCCTCAATTGGCTTCAAAATTGCACGGAGTAACACTTATGCCAGATCCTATGACTGTTCGAGTGGCTAATGGTAATACCCTGCATTGCACGACACATATTCCTGCAGCTATTTGGTTTCTGGACTCAGTACAGTTTCAGTCAGACTTGAAGGTCCTCCCTCTGTCAACATATGATATGATTTTGGGCCTCGATTGGCTAGAAAAATACAGTCCTATGAAGGTGCATTGGGGTCAGCAATGGATCTCTTTTGCTTACCAAGGATCAACCGTCCTAATTCAAGGTTCTGACGCTGCAGTTTTGCCTCCAGACACTGTTATTGAGTTGTGTCAGGTAACATCAGTTGTTTCTGAGGTGCAACGATTTCCAGCTGATATACAAGCACTCTTGGATCAATATGCTGATTTGTTTGAGATTCCAACCTCCCTGCCGCCACGACGGCAGTGTGATCATTCTATACCATTGGTGGAAGGGGCTGCTCCAGTGCAAATTCGGCCTTATCGTTATACCCCAGCGCTGAAATTAGAGATTGAAAAGCAGATACAAGAGATGCTTGACAGTGGATTTATCCAGAAAAGCTCTAGTCCGTTTGCATCTTCAGTACTTTTAGTGCGGAAAAAGGACAATACCTGGAGGTTTTGTGTCGACTACCGTTACTTGAATGCCATTACACTGAAGGCCAAGTATCCGGTACCTGTCATCGATGAGCTTCTTGATGAATTAGCAAAGTCGAAGTGGTTTTCCAAACTTGACCTTAGAGCTGGTTTCCACCAGATCCGTATGAAGGAGGGTGAAGAATACAAAACTGCGTTTCAGACGCATTGTGGTCATTATGAGTTTTGTTGGCATGAACTGGATTGCAAACATGGGATTGAACTGCCAGAGGGCAGCTTGGCCAAGAGAGGCCGCTTGGATTGTATTGAATTGCAAAACCAGAACCACACAATACAAGGGTGAGGGGGCTGCTGCATATATAGCCTAGAGGGCAGACAGCACCCCAACATACCCTGACAGCTTCTAACAGACTAGAGATGCTGTCCACCAGCAACTTGGTTGCCAAGGCACCATATTCAACTTGGCTGCCAAGGAACCTATTAGGTAATTAAAACAATTACAACAAAGTAAATTACAGCAAAGTAAAGATAACTAGGCTAACACTAGGCTAACCCTGTCAATTCTCCCCCTTAGCCTTGTGTGTCTTGGGGATGATCTGCCTCAAGCCAATTCTTCCCCTCATCTCCTGGAATTTTGCCTTGCCCAGAGACTTGGTCAGAATGTCAGCGAGCTGATCAGTAGTAGACACATGCTCAGCTTTGATGGTTCCATCTTCCAGGCAGCTTCTAAGAAAATGATACTTAATCCTGATATGCTTGCTCTTCTCATGGAAGACTGGATTCTTGGCCAGAGCAAGTGCTGATTTGCTGTCCATCTTTAGTTCCACCACCTCGACACCTCTGCCAATGAGCTCAGCCAGCAGCCGTGACAGCCACAGTGCTTGAGTAGCAGCAGTGGAAGCAGCAATGTATTCAGCTTCACAGCTTGAGAGAGCCACCACCTTCTGCTTGATGGAATGCCAGCTGACCAGGCAGCTGCCGAGGAAGAAGAGTGATCCACTCGTACTTTTGCTCGTATCAACGTCGCCGGCAAGATCACTGTCGGTGTAGCCGATGAAGCGAGTGCCGCCTGGAGCCTTGGTGTAGTGGAGGCCGAAATCAAGTGTACCAGCGAGATAGCGCAGGATTCGCTTGACTGCCCCTTGATGCTCAACTGTCGGCCGCTCCATGAACCGACTCACATAGCCGACGGCGTAGGCCAGATCAGGGCGAGTGTGCACCAGGTAGCGCAGGCTTCCAATGAGGCGCCGATAGTGAGTGGGGTCGACCTAAGCAGCTGTGCTGTTCTTGCTCAGTCGAAGGCGCTCCTCCATCGGAGTGTTGGCAGGATTGCAGCCATCCATGCCCCCCAACTCAAGAATCATCTTGGCATAGTGAGTTTGCCTCAGAGTGATCCCGGTGGCATCCTGGTGCACCTCGACGCCGAGGTAGAAGCTGAGTGCGCCGAGGTCGCTCATGTCGAAGGTCTTCTTCATTTGAGCCTTGAACGCCTCTACTTCACCTTCTTCGGCGCCGGTGATGATCAGATCGTCGACGTAGACGCCGACAAGCAGGACAGTGCGCCCACTGCCCCGCCTGTACATCGCCGCTTCGTGGGCGCTCTGCTGGAAGCCCATGGCCTTCAAGGTGCCGTCCAGCTTTGCGTTCCATGCGCGCGGAGCTTGCCGCAGGCCGTAGAGAGCCTTGTGCAGCCTGTAGACCTTCCCTTCTTCTCCGGCGACGGTGTAGCCTTGCGGCTGCTTCACATACACCTCCTCCTTGAGGTCGCCATTAAGGAAGGCGGACTTGACGTCCATATGGTGGACACGCCACCCTTCTTGAGCCGCCAGCGCGAGGAGGACCCGAACAGACTCCATGCGTGCCATTGGAGCAAACGCATCGTCGAAGTCGATCCCTTCTTGCTGGACGAAGCCGCGCGCCACGAGCCTGGCCTTGTGCTTGATCACCGCGCCCAGCTCGTTCTTCTTGAGCTTGAACACCCACTTCAGAGAAATGCGGCGATGACCGGCAGGAAGATTGACCAGCTCCCAGGTGGAGTTCTGTTCCACCGACGCAAGCTCCTGCTCCATTGCCGCTCACCAGGCAGGGTCTTCCTTGGCCTCGGCGTAGCTGGCCGGTTCTCCGGCGTGCGTCAGGTGGAGCTCGGCGAAGAGGCGCGGGGGAAGCTCTGGTGTAGGTGCGTCGCCCAAGATGTTGCCCACCATGCGATATCGCAGTGGCTCATCATCGTCGTGGAAGGCGTCGAGGCGGTCCTCATCTTCTTCAAGCGGAGTGACAAACTCCACGCGGCCACCGTCCTCAGCTGGACCTGATGATGCCGTTGGTGTTGAAGGTGAAGCAGAGCCCGACGATGGTGGCGCAGGGGAAGCAGGGCGCGGTGGCGCCGTTGGTGATGGCGACGGTGTCCGGGCAGAGGGCCCAATTGGAGTTGGCTCTCTCTGCTCGAACTCTCCCGGAGCTTGACTTGCCGACGAGGAATCTTCAGGAGCCCCTCCTTGATCTCTTGGCGTCCAGAGCTCGACGGTGAACTCGCTCCCTGCTGCTGCTGAGCATCCTGCGCCCGGAGTGGACCAATCCCAGCCGCGACCTTCATCAAAGACCACGTCACGGCTTACCTTGACCCGCTGTGTGGCCGGATCAAGGATCCGGTAAGCTTTTGCCCCTTCTGCGTAGCCGATGAAGACGCCCGGCTTCTCGCGGTCGTCGAGCTTGCGCAACTGGCCCAAGTCCTTGACGTAGGCGACGCAGCCGAAGACCTTGAGATGGCTCACCGACGGCGCGCGCCCGTGCCAGGCCTCGTACGGGGTCTTGCCCAGCAAGCTCTTGGTCGGCGATCGGTTGAGCAGATGTACCGCCGTCACGACCGCTTCTCCCCAGTACTTGGCCGGCAGCCTCCTCTGCTTCAGCAGCGCACGGGCGGTGGCAACCACAGTCTGATTGCGGCGCTCAACCACTCCGTTCTGCTGCGGCGAGTGAGGTGCGCTGAAGTGGCGTCGAACACCTTCGCCGGCGCAGTAGTCCGCGAACTCGGCGACGGTGAACTCCCAGCCGTTGTCGGTGCGCAGAGCCTTCAGCGCGTGTCCGCTCTCCTTCTCTGCTTCCGCCTTGATCATCTTCACAGCGTCTGCTGCAGCATCCTTGGTGGAGAGGAGGGCGACCCACATGAAGCGCGAAGCATCATCAACCATCAGGAGGAAGTACCGGCGCCTGCCAGGAGTTGCTGGCGTCACCGGGCCGCACAGATCGGCGTGGACGAGCTCCAGTGGGTCCTCGGCGCGGTACTGGGCCTTCTGTGGGAACGGCCGCCGGCGCTGCTTGGTGACGATGCACGTGTCGCAGACCTGCTCTGCATGCTTGATGAGAGGGAGCCCGCGCGCCATGGAGTGCTGGCCGAGCTGGTGCAGAGCCTCGAAGTTGAGGTGGCCGAACCGCTCGTGCCAAAGCCAGTCGGTGTCGTCCTTCCTTGCGGCGAGGCAGACCGGCTGCGCGGCGTCGAGGTGGAGGACGTAGAGGCGGCTGGGTCCGCGGTTCACCTTGACCAAAAGACGCCCGCGTGGATCCCAGATGCGCAGCACGCCATGGTTGATCTCCACCTTGGACCCTCCTTCATCCAGCTGGCCCAGGCTCATGATGGAGTTGTGCAGCGCCGGGATGAAGTAGACGCCCTGCAGCACGCGATGCTCACCATTCTTCGCCTGGAACACAATGGAGCCGACGCCTTGAATCTCCACCCTTGATGCGTCGCCAAACCGCACCGTCCCGCGCACCGATGTGTCGAGGTCGGAGAACAGCTCGCGACGTCCGGTCATGTGGTGGGTGGCGCCGCTGTCGAGGTACCAGCCGTTGAGCATATCTTCGCCGCCGTTGTTGAGGAACGCGCGTGCTCTGGGCTCGCTGATGTCGACGTCGGCCTTGGAGCAGAAACCGCGGTCCGCGTCCAGCTCGATGAAGCCGTGGGCGAGGAAGAGGGCCGCGTCGCCGTCATCGGCCTGCGCGACGTGGGCTGCTCCGCCACGCTCGCGCCGAGGCTCGGGGCAGTCCTTTGCCCAGTGACCAGGGCGACGGCAGTTGAGGCAGAGGTCGTCGCGGTTGGCCTTGTGGTCGCCGCCGGCGCCTCCTGCCTTCGCGCCTTGCCCGCCACCATCACGTTCTCCTCCCTTGGCGGACTTGCCCTTCTGCTTCCTTCCGCCACGCGGCCGTCGACGTGCTTCGCCACTGGAGGAGCCCGCGCCACCCGCGTCCTTCTTCTTCTTCTGGCGCGCCAGCCACTGCTCCTCTGTGAGCATAAGCTTGCCGCCGACGGACGCGGGCTCGTGCACAGGATCGTCGTCGAGGTCGTCCACCGTCTTCAACCTCCCGATGACTTCCTCGATGGTGAGGTCCTGGAAGTCGAGCAGAGTCTCGATGGCGATCTTGAGCTGCGCGTACTTCCTGGGCGTAGCACGAAGAAGCTTCTCCACCGCTCGCTCCTCGTCCATGTTCCTCTCGCCGTGGAGGATCATCTGCTGCTTCAGCGTGGCGAGGCGGAGAGCGAAGTCCTCGATGTGCTCCCCTGGCTGGAAGGAGAGGTTCTCCCACTCCTTGCGAAGTCGTTGTAGCGTGGCGCGGCGGACGCGGTCGACGCCGATGCGCGCTGCGGCGATGGAGTCCCAGGCGTCCTTGGCGGTGAGCTTGTCCGCGAGCGACACCTGCATCTCCTGTGGAACTCCCGCGATGATGGCCTCCAGCGTGCGCCGATCGTCGTGGTACGGGAGATCGCCATACTCGACGGCGTCCCAGAGCTGGCGGGCCTGCATCTTGAGTCGCATGAGCGTGCTCCACTCATGGTAGTTCGACTTCGTCAGCATCGGCCATGGAGTCCCCGCGCCGCCGTCCTTGTACACCGTTTGGACCACCGGAGATCCGCGACGGCCTCCGCGTCCTCGACGGCGAGCGGGCGACGGAGATTGAGCCCGGCGATGCCGCTCAGGGCTCCGCGACGGGCTCCCGCGGCGCGGATCAGGGCTCCTCCGCCCGTACACACGCGGCTCCCGGTCCACCTCCGCACGGAGAGCCGCGGCCGTGGCGGCCGCCTCCTGAGCTGCTGCTGCTGCCTCTCGCGCCGCCTGTGCTGCCTGCGCGGCTGCGGAGTCTGCCGCTGCCAAGCGCCTGGCGCGATCGCCTCCTGGGTTCACCACGGCGCCAGCCTCTGGGTAGGCGCCCGCGGCGGCGGCGGCTGCGGCTTGTGCTGCTCTGGCTCTCTGGCTTGAGGTAGACATGGCCCCTAGGATCTCTAAACCTTGCTCTTGATACCAATTGTTGGCATGAACTGGATTGCAAACATGGGATTGAACTGCCAGAGGGCAGCTTGGCCAAGAGAGGCCGCTTGGATTGTATTGAATTGCAAAACCAGAACCACACAATACAAGGGTGAGGGGGCTGCTGCATATATAGCCTAGAGGGCAGACAACACCCCAACATACCCTGACAGCTTCTAACAGACTAGAGATGCTGTCCACCAGCAACTTGGTTGCCAAGGCACCATATTCAACTTGGCTGCCAAGGAACCTATTAGATAATTAAAACAATTACAGCAAAGTAAATTACAGCAAAGTAAAGATAACTAGGCTAACACTAGGCTAACCCTGTCACGTTTCGCGTCATGGCCTTCGGGTTAACCGGAGCACCTGGATCATTCCAAGAAGCTATGAACTGTACTTTAGCTCCTTGTCTTCGCAAATTTGTGCTTGTGTTCTTCGATGATATCCTCATTTACAGTCAGTCATACGAGCAACACTTAGAACACTTGCGCATAGTTTTTGCTCTACTCAGTAAAGATCAATGGAAGATCAAGCTCAGTAAATGTTCCTTTGCTCAAGAACAGATAGCTTATCTAGGCCATGACATTAGTGCCTCTGGTGTGAGTACAGATCCTGAAAAGATCTCAGCTATCGTTACTTGGCCGATTCCTGTTAATCAGAAGGAACTCCGAAGCTTTCTTGGTTTGGCCGGCTATTATAGAAAGTTTGTCAGGAACTTTGGTGTAATCTCTAAGCCCTTGACTGAACTTTTGAAGAAACATACTGTTTTCGTGTGGACATCCATACACACTTCATCTTTTGAAGCTCTGAAGAAAGCCCTATCAGAAGCTCCAGTGCTTGCCTTGCCTGATTTTAGCAAACCATTTGCTATAGAGACTGACGCTTCTGGAACAGGTATTGGTGCTGTTTTGCTGCAATCCGGCCACCCCTTGGCATACATAAGCAAGGCATTGGGTCCAAGAACTCGTGGTCTATCAGCTTATGAAAAAGAATATTTAGCCATTTTGCTTGCTATCCAACAGTGGCGTACATATCTTCAGCACTCAGAGTTTTCCATTTATACTGATCAACGTAGCTTGACACAATTATCTGAGCAACGACTACATACCCAATGGCAGCAAAAATTGTATACAAACCTTTTGGGATTGCAATACAAGATCATTTACAAGAAAGGCACAGACAATAGGGTGGCAGACGCATTGTCAAGAAAGCCAGCCAATCAACCCTATTGTGCAGCAGTATCAGTTGTGCAACCCAACTGGATTCAGCTAGTTGTTCAAGGCTATCAGCATGACCCTGCTACTTTGTCCATCATTGCCAAGTTGTCTATTGATTCCTCAGCAGTACGCCACTTCACCTTGGCTGATGGAGTGCTACGGTATAAGAACCGATATGGATTGGTGCCAATGGTTCTCTACAACAACAATTGTTGTCTGCTTGTCACTCCAGTGCCCTTGGTGGCCATTCTGGTATTCCTTCTACATATATTCGAATGAAAAAGCTATTTGCATGGACTGGTATGAAGGCTGCAGTCACTTCCTTTGTGCGTGCTTGCCTGGTATGTCAACAGGCCAAGTCTGATCGTGCTCGTCTACCTGGCTTACTTCAGCCGTTACCTGTTCCAACCACTGCCTGGCACACTATATCGATGGATTTCATCGAAGGATTGCCTACTTCAGGTAATGCCAATTGCATTCTGGTGATTGTGGATTCCTTTACAAAATATGGTCATTTCCTACCGCTTCATCACCCATATACTGCAAGTTCAGTCACCAAGGTTTTTCTGTCAAACATTTACTGTCAGCATGGCTTGCCATCAGCAATTGTTTCTGACCGTGACCGGGTCTTTACTTCAAAATTTTGGCAAGAGCTTTTTCGTCTGGCCGATGTGCAACTCTGTATGAGTACCAGTTACCATCCACAGTCTAACGGTCAAACCGAACGTCTCAATCAGACATTGGAGACATTCCTTAGGTGCTTTGTACACGCTTGCCCATCCAAATGGAGCAATTGGTTACCCCTTGCAGCTTATTGGTATAACACTTGTACTCACTCGGCGCTCGGTCGAAGCCCCTTTGAAGCTTTGTATGGTTACAGTCCGAGGCATTTTGGGGTGACTGCTGCTGATGCTATGCCAACACCTGCTCTTTCACAATGGATGACTAAACGTCAAGATATGGATGAACTAATCAAGCAACACTTGTCTCGTTCTAAGCTCCGTATGAAGAAGCAGGCAGACAAACATCGTTCTGAAAGGGTATTCTCAGTTGGAGACACTGTGTTTCTGAAGTTACAACCTTACGTCCAAGCATCATTAGCACCTCGCCTCAATCAAAAGTTGGCCTTCAAATATTTTGGACCCTTCCGCATTCTTGAACGTGTTGGTGCCGTGGCCTACAAGTTGGAGCTTCCGCCATCCACATCAATCCACCCGGTATTTCACGTATCCCAGTTAAAGGGTGCTGTTCTGGACTCTTCCCAAGTAATTCATACTGTTCCTAATGATCTGTCTAGTCCAAGAGTTCCTCAGTGTTTTCTTCAGCGTCGCCTTATCACTCGGGGTGTGACTGCTGTTCACCAAGTATTGGTGCATTGGTCCGGATGGCCTGAGGCACTCGCAACTTGGGAAGATGTGGATTACATGAAGCAGGTGTTCCCTTATGCACCCGCTTGGGGGCAAGTGGTGACTCAAGAAGGGGAGAATGTTACCACTGCTGATGCACAGCATGAAGATACAAGGCGCAGCATGAGGACAACAAGGCCCAACCCGCGCTGCGTCGGCAAGGAATGGTCCAAGTAAAGGAGGCCCAACTCATCTCGACAAGATTGCTTAGACTAATGTAACGATTACGTTTTCTAGTATTCTTTTGCGTATTCGACAGCCTGCCTGCGTGCGGCATATATTGCTGGGACATCCAGCCAGATGGGAACTTAGCTGGTAACACAACAAATCAACTCTATGAACTAATCCTTCGTCGCTACCTTTCCCTTCTCCAAGTCTTCTTCTCCAATCCTCTTCCTACCTACCTGCTCTGCTGTTCACAGGCTGTTTTATGATTTGGGAAAGACAAATAAATAGTGAATCCTTAACGGCGCCCTCAACAGTATAAGATAGTTATTAGCGCTAAAGATAACTTCAATAATATTAGGTTTTAGCATGTAGCTTATAATATGAATATCATATGTTTTTAGAGAGCGTATATGAGACTAGTTTTTGATTAGGAGATAGTTTTTCTTTCTCTTTGTTTAGTTTTTCTTTCTCTTTGTTTAAATAAAGTATATAATAATATGTTGAGTTAGCTTATAAGTCACTGTTGCAGATGGTGTCCTGACTCCTGAGAGTAGATAAGGTCACCAGCTCAGGTGAGTATGCTGAACGGAATCCGTCCATGCAGGCCCACCAAGTGCGCCTCCCATGAAGCTAACCAGTCAGGCAGTCACCAAACCAACCAGTTCTTCTAGAAGAAAAGCAACCGCCCCCACCCATCCCGATCGCACCTAGCGTCGCCGTCTAGTGCCGTGCGCAATCATCTTCAGCGACGTCCCACCCTTGTTTTTTACAATTTGGCCCTTTTTTGAAAAAAGTTCACAATTGGACCCCTGAAAAACTTAAATGCAGAAATGGACCCAAGGGGTCGGTGCATCATGGCGCCGAGGTTTCACGTCTCGGCGCCATGGATCACGGCGCCGAGGTCCTGGACTGCCTTCTCACGTGGATCTGACGTGGCAGGGAGCTCGGCGCCACAGATCACGGCGCCGAGCTCGGCGCCACAGATCTCGGCGCCGAGCTCGGCGCCGTAGATCCTGGCGTCGACCCCTTGAATACCACCAGGCCGCGGCTCGCGTTCCTCTGTTCGCGAGGCAGTCTTCCTCGCCGCCGCCGCGCTCCCTGCTCGCCGCCGCCGCCGCCTGCTCGCCGCGCTCCCCTTCCATCCCCCGCTCGCCGCGTGCCCCGCCCGTCCCCATACTCGGCGCGCGTGCCCCGGCCCGGCCCCCGGTGCTGCTCCCTCCGGCCGCGCCGCGCAGGGCGCCCTCGGGTCCGCGCCTTGGCCCCGGCCTTCCCACCCGCCGCCGGCTTCGTCGTCGAGGGAGCAGGGAGCCGCCTTCGCCGGCGTTTGGCGGTCACGGGGCAGGGAGCAGGGGGCTTTCCCTCTTCCGGCGGTCACGAGCCTGAGGCCCCTCTGCCCTGCGTCCGTCCGCTGCAGCGGCGGGATGTAAGTTTTTTTTTGAAATTAGTTATTCTAGTTTACATAATAATTGAGTTACTAATTTATTTAGAATACTTAGTAAACTGAAATAGCAAGTTTAGGTAGTTTTGTTAGAAGCCTAAATTTTGTTAGTTAGCAATTAGTAATTTATTTAGTTAGCTAGTTTAGGATTTTATTTAGTTAGAAGCCAAAATATCGAACCTAATTTAGCAGAATTCACATTGGTTTCTCTGTTTCCTAATTTATCGTAGTTTAACTATTTAATCTAATTTAGGTAATGTAGTTATTAATTGTTTTAATTTCTTTACTAAATTGAGATATATAAGTCTATTAGTTGTATATTAGCAAATATATCTATATATTAGCAATCCCAAATCCAAGTACATGAAGAATAATATACCCTAGTTAGTTAGTAAATTTAGTTATATAGTAGTACTCGTGTTAGTTAGTTACATACATTGTTAGGTGTTTTATATGTATTAGTTATATGCCTAGTAACATGGTTATTTTGTATATCAATTAGATGGACAATTTAGTAACTCTATATCATGGAGGAAGTGTGGAGAAAGATCAGTTTGGCAATGTTGATTTTGTTGGAATGCAAACGGTCCCTTTGATGTTTGATGAGTGGCCCTTGTTTTCTGAATTGATGGGTAGTGCTCGTGATGAGCTTAAATGTAATTCGAATGAAGAAGAAATCTTAGTTGAGGGGGTCATTCACCATGGCGGGTCAGGGACAATTTTTAGGCGGTTGGTCCCAATTGTATCCGAGGTTCAATGGGACAAATATGTCAAAACTGTCATGAAGAGTGAGTTTAAATGTTTGGATTTGGTTGTGCGCAACTTGTCCAAGGAGCCAGGCCCTCTAGTGGATTCTCCTCTTAATTGGCAACCACCCATTGGCCCTCTAGTGGACAATCCGGCACCCTCAGCTTCTCTGATACCCATTCAGAACGTGGGTGTGGAAGATGTGGTTGTCGTTCCTGATGCTCAATCCGGTCCCAATGAGGTTGGCTGTGTACATACCCCTATGACCCAGACAATTCCATGTAAGTGGCGTAGTTGCATTATTCATTTTGTTAGCATTTCTTCGTTCGATTTAGTTGTCTCAATTGTATGCATATTTGTGGTTTTGTTGTAGGTGACAATCCAAGTAATGATTGTTGTCATCCTGTGCCTCCAACATTTAATGTTGACGCAGCTTTTATAGCATCTAATAGTTTGGATGTTAATATTGAGGATGATGAGGAGCCCTATGGCACAGCTAGAGCTGTTGATTCCGATGATGACCGGCCAGTTGCACCTTTAAGTGAACAAGAAATGGAGCTTATCAGACGTTTTTGTCCTGATCGTGATCCACTAGTTCACGAGTTTAGTGACCTCAGTCATTCTCAAAATGCTTATGCAGAGGGAAGAGATGATGAGCTGCTGGAGGCTCCTGAGCCTGGTGAGAGTGTGCAAATTCAGAAGGGCATGATCTTTAATGATTTGCCCAGCTTAAGAAGGTGGTTGCAACAATATTCTGTAATACGTAAAAGACCCTTCAAGGTGATGCACTCCCATGTTGAGCGCCGCTACACGGTTGTGTGTGAGATGTCAGATTGCAACTGGAGGGTCTGTGCTCGTAAACAAAAGGCCACCGGGAAGTTTAAGATCACAAAAATTGTAGGTCCACACACTTGTGCCCAGACTGACCTTCAACAGAAGCATCGACAGTTGACCTCTACACTTATTGCTAGTACGTTATGCACAACTTTAAAGGGTCAGCCCAACTTGAAGGTCAGAACAATTATGGACATGGCTCAGAAGATATTTAAATATGACATAAAGTATGGTAAAGCATGGAGGGCAAAGCAAAGGGCCTGGAAGATGATATATGGGGACTGGGAGGAGGGGTACGAGCAGCTGCCAGCAATGTTCAATGCAATGAAAGCAGCTAATCCAGGCATGCATTACGAGTACATTCCGAAGCCTAATGAATGGAGGAATGGGAGGCAGATATTCTTTCGTGCATTCTGGTGTTTTCCACAGTGTGTCCAGGCCTTTAGGCACTGCCGTCCAGTGTTATCAATTGATGGTACTTTTCTGCTTGGCAAGTACATGGGCACTCTTTTGGTAGCCATTTCCTGTGACGCTGACAACGCATTGGTTCCTTTGGCTTTTGCTTTGGTGGAGAGAGAGAACAAAGACAGCTGGGGTTGGTTCATGCGCCTTGTTCGGATACATGTCATTGGCCCACATAGGGAGGTTGGTGTCATATCTGATAGGCACCAGGGCATACTCAGTGCCGTACAGGAGCAGATTCCTGGTTATGCACCTTTGCACCATCGTTGGTGTACTAGACACCTTGCAGAGAATTTACTTCGGAAAGATGGTACGAAGGACAACTTTCCTCTATTCGAGGAGGTTGCTCGAATGCTTGAGGTGCCGTTTTTTGAGGAGAAGTTGGAGCAGTTAAAAACCGCAACAAATGCAGAAGGTAGGCAGTGGCTGCTAGGTTTGATGAGGGAACCTGAGAAATGGACAAGAGCCCATGATAATGGTGGATGGAGGTACGAGTTTCAGACTAGCAACATGGCAGAGTCATTTAATAGTGTGCTCAAGGGTATACGTGCCATGCCAGTCAATGCCATTGTATCTTTTACCTTTTATAGACTAGTGGCCTGGTTCAACGATAGACATGCTCAAGCATTGCAATTACAGAGTAATAATATAAAATGGGCACCTAGAGCTAAGAAGCACCTTGACAAGGCAAAGGAAAGGGCTAGAACACATGACATAGAGTGTTTTGACCATGCCACTGGCAAGTACCAGGTCACTGAAAGGGGTGGTACAACGTCAGATGGTGAGATCCGACCATCAAGGAGTTATATTGTTGTCCTGACTGATTTTTCATGTGGATGTGGGAGACCAAGACAGTACCACTCTCCTTGTTCTCACTATATTGCAGCAGCTAGGCATCGCAACTTTGACTACGAGACCAAGATACCATGGGAGTTGAGTGTTGATAGCCTTGTGCTAACTTGGTCGCCCCGTTTTGAGCCTTTCCTAGATGAGGGGCAGTGGCTAGAATACATTGGCCCAAGGTACATTGCAGATCCAGGTGCTCGCTGGAACAAACGTGGAACCAGAAAGCGTACGAGGCATAAGATGGTCATGGACCAGATTTCAGGTAGAACGAGGCGAGGGAGAGCAACCCCGTTTGTTACTGACCCCGAGCAAAATCAATGTGGCAAATGTGGTAGACTTGGACACAACTCGCGTACTTGCCATTGGCCGCTAAGTCAGGTGCACTTAATATTCTATGTACTTTAGTTGTTAAATACTTTCATATGCAACTTACTTTTTGGCAGACATACATGTTCTAGTGCTCCTTTGTTTAATATAATGACATTGTAATGTATTATTTTTTTCTGCTTAATTACTAACTAATGGATCAAATTTGTTTATAGGATGGAGCAGTTCCACCTCCTGGATCCATACTACGAGGTGAAGCACCGAGGACGACTCACTGCCGAGGGGGAGGTACTTACTTTGATCTTTGCTTTTCATTTATTATTAATTTGTGTACTTATGCATTAAATAACTTGATTGTATGGTTGCAGGAACTACCCCCGCTTCGACCTCGAACGCATGACAAGTTCGAGGAGATGCGGTATGACGACAGGTACACACCTCTGCTGCAGAGGGCTGGCCTGGATGTCATATCGTATCAGGTTCGTCGTGGGGGCGATCACAGCTTTGGTTGACAGGTGCACCATTTATCTATAGTAATCGTATGTTTTTTTGAACAAACTTTATCTATCTTTCTGAAAACCCTAACAACAATGTTCTTTAAATTGTAGGTGGAGGCCAGAAACTCATAGTTTCCACCTACCTTGTGGAGAGATGACTGTTACACTCCAGGACACTCAGAAGATCCTGGGTTTGAGTGTTAGAGGTCGTCCAGTTATCGGACGCTGCAGGCCCGATGGTTGGAGGGCCAGAGTTGAGGCCTTCCTTGGAAGACCACTTCCTCCGGAGGCACCGACGCAGCGCACCACTGGGGTACCAATTGCTTGGCTTAGGCAGAGCTTTGGTAATTGTCCGGCACATGCGGACCAGGAGACAGTTGCCTACTACTGTAGAGCTTGGATCTTGCACCTATTTGGGTGTGTTCTTTTCCCTGACGCGATAGGGGACACTGCATCGTGGATGTACCTCCCGTGCCTCACTGACTGGGACACCACAGGTACTTTTCCCTTACACAGTTATTATTAATTTGTTTCTTATGTTTACGTATGCATTGATTAAATTGATTGCAACGGTTTCAGGTACTTACAGCTGGGCTTCGGGAGTGCTGGCTTACCTATACCGTAGCCTTTGTGAGGCGTGTCGTCGGACCGCAAGTAGTTCTTCCGTTGGTGGTTGTGTTTACCTACTGCAGCTTTGGATGTGGGCTCGTCTTCCAGTTGGACGGCCCATAGTTGACGCTCCTCGGGAATGGTTTGCAGTGGGCAACCCTCGTCACCGTCCGACGTTTGCCCATCTTTGGGACCAGGCGAAAGTCGCCTTCAGCAGGACTTCACGTGCGTACGTACAGTATGCCAATGAGCTCGACACGCTTAGGCCCTCCATGGTGAGTAAAATGCAGTAGTTCTTGTTTATTGTATGCTCGATAGTTTGTCTAACTTGCCATATACATGTCTTATGTTTGCAGGTTAATTGGGAGCCGTACACGGCGAATGATGCGCTGCATCTTGGAGTAAGCAGCATGTATAGCGAGGATGAAGACTTGTACTTGATGATCTGTCCTCTGATTTGCTTCTATGCTGTTGAGTGGCACCTTCCAAATCGAGTAGCCCGCCAATTTGGCTTGTGCCAGCAATGGCCTGTCCCTCCATTTGATACTTCCGTGGAGCTGCACAAGTAAGTTATTTTGGTAATTTATTCCATGCATTTGATAGATATGTTGACTGCAATTTATTCAAAGTTCAATATTTATTCAAATTTCAATACCTTAAATGTTGCTGAAAATTACATGATTGCTGAAATTTATTTGCTACTTGGTCCAATATAAATCCTTGCTGAAATTTATTACCCCCTATATGCATGTTGGTACTTTTTACATGCTTGCTGAAATTTATATAAATGTTGCTGAAATTTACATGCTTAGTGCCTATCCATGCTTGCTGAAATTTATAAATGTGATATTGCAGATCCATGCTTGCTGAAATTTATATCCTTAGTCTTTTCTATCATATTTGAAGTGTGCTACTACAACCTACTTGCTGAAATTTATTTCATACCTACTATATTCATGTTGCTAGTTCAATATTTTAACCCCGTACTGAGTTTTAGAATCAATGTTGTTAAATCTGTGTTATTATTTTCATCTTTAATATTTAATTTTAGGATTGATCGTCAGAAGCAAAAGAAGACATTTGAGTTTGAAACGTTGCATCGTCAGTACATAGAGGTGTGGGACCAGTTTCATGACAACCTCTACGAAAATGAGCAACCACATACCAACTACAATTTTCGTGCATACCTTACTTGGTACCTAGGTGTTACACGAACAAGGTTGAAAATTCAGTGGACCCAAGCAGATTATGCGTACCTTGAATCATCTGAGGATGAGGACACTTCCTATGACCTAGCAGCACGACAAGGGACACTTATCGAGGCAGCACCTGTCTTGGACCGAGTGGTACATGTCCTTTCCACTATACAATTGTACGATTGTTGTCCTTTCCACTTTATAAATTGCACCTATATAAACTATTACATGTCTTATCTTATAGGGCAACGCAATAAAGCAATCTGTACTTGACATCGAACGGTTTCCAAGAACAGGTGTGGACGAGCACACACTAAACAACTTTCTTGGAGTAAGTACTTGACATCGAATTTATCTAAGAACAAGTATTACGACCCTCATTTATCATATATCTAACAATATGAATTTTAATGTTTGCATAATAGAGACTAGCACGTAGGCTTAGGCGTGCTGCAGCTCGGTGCGGTTGCGGTACTAGTGCTGCGATGAATGTGCATGTGCCACAGGAACGACAATGCAACACACCTGTTGTGCATGGTACATCTTCTTTGGGAGGTATAATTTTATTAAATTTGTTGTTTAATTGAACTAAGCAATTTTCATGGTATGAGATAATGAATTAAGTGCACACATAATTTGAACAATGTTTATAGGATCTGGAGGACAGAGCTCGTCTCGGCCAACTATGGACACTTTTCAAAGCGATGATGATGAGGACGAAGAGGGGGTGGCCGAGGAGCGTGACTATGACGAGCTTGGGTTATCTCAGCTTCCTGATGCTCCTTCTACTCAGCCTACGCAGGTTGCAAGAAGGCGACGTCGTTCGCCTTGTAGGTACACTCCAGGCACCGATGCTCTTGGCCACAAGGGTAAGGGTAAGACTAGGAGGCAGTGAGGATGACTTCTGTGCTAACACCATGGTAGCAGCTTAGAATTGATGGCATAACTTCTGTTATTTTGCATGTATCGACACTGTGAACTTTGTGGACTATTTGTACTATATGGGACTGTATGGTCTCTGTGGACTATCTGAACTATCATTCCTGATGGCGTATGTGCTTGTGTTGTGATATTTGGATGAATCAATGTTTGTATTGTACTGTGATGTCTATTTATAACTGTGGATGTACCATAAATAGGGGAAACTCTTGCAAATTTTTTCCATGAATTATTCAATGTAGTGCACATATTCTGTGGTCCATTCCTATTGGTTTTCGCAGTGTAGGCTTTTCAGAAACAGTGAACCAATATGGCTTTTCATTGAATCATCACATCCGAAACAGTGAACGAATCTAGCCTTTTCAGATGACAATCCAAATAGACTTTTCAGTTTTCAACTAGGCTTTTCAGTAATAGAATCTAGGCTTTTCAGGTGCATTTATTATATACTACAACGGCTACCAACTATTGGGTTCCTATATATATACGCAGTGGTGAGAGCGTTGCTACTCACTTGAGATTGTTCAGTTCAAGTAAAAATGTCTGGAGGGTCGTCTAGAGGGAAGGAAAAGGGAAAGGCGGCGATGAAGGGTAATCCCTTTCTTTGGGAGGGTCCTCTTGGTCCTAAAGACTTTGAGGAAGCAATTTATGATAGGTTCCCCCTTGAGAGCAAACATGATTTTACTAAAGAGGCACCACTGAGGGCATATGATGACCGAAAAGAAGAGTGGCCAAAATGTATGCATGGTGAGGATTGTTTGGTGCAGATGTACACAGAGGGGATAGATGGAGGCCGTCGTTTCTTCAAATGTCCACGAGCATGGGTAAGTCATATTACTAATTCAACCTTCAATAAGATACTCTCTTGTGCTAAAGCTACATACTTATTGCAGTCATCCTTGTCAAAAGAGAACTGTGGCTTCACCAGATGGGTCGATCCTAGACCTATTCATCCCCATGCAGAGTACATCTACTACCTGCAGGACCGTATCTTTGATTTAGAAACGGAAGTTAGCTGTGGTTACAAGGACGACGAAGAGGACGACAACAGCAATGCTACTGGCTCCCAAAACACAATATGCAATGATCCATACTGCACATGCCCTAATCACAAGAACAAGGGCCCTCCTTCACCACCACCCCCACCACCACCAACAACAACGGGAGGATACTATGGAGAAGGGGCAACACAGTTTGCTATGTGGCCACACTACTAGGTAGAACTGAACTAATTCACATGCCACATCCATATGTTTGTTGTTTGGTTTAATCACCTAAGGCATGTTAGGGTTAGTCGAAAGAACTATGTACCTTTGTGTGGTATATGTTCTCACATGCCATTCCCTGTGCTTGTTAATTGCTTGAATTACCTAAGGCATGTTAGGTTTAGTCTCGGACCTCTGCACCCTTGTTTGGTGCATGTTTTGACATGCCATTCAATGTGATGTGTGCTACTAGTTATGCAATATACTAGTTCGTTAACTTCTATTTCAACTAATTATCCTCATTTCATTGCCTATGCAATACTCAAATAAAAATATTGTCTACTAATAATGAAACCAAATTAAAATTGCTAAAGTGCATTACATAACAACAAATTGAAAAGTCCAACACAAAACAATATTGTCCATGAACCAAACAAAGAACAAGAAGGTAATGTAACTACTGAGTGCAACGAGGCCACTTTCCCTTCCTCTGGGCATCTGGATTCTCATCAATAGCTGCCTTCGCTCGGCGCACACGCTCAAGCTTCTTTTCCCTCTCCTCCCGAGCTGCAGCAACACGTCTTCTTTCCTCCTCTTCCTTGTGCTCCCTCTTTTGAGCCTCCTCTCTACGTCTCTTCTCTAATATCTCTGCACGCTCTGCATCCCACTCCTTTAGGCCTTGTAGAAGCCGCTTGTCGGACTCCTTAACCTCAGTGTCGATCCACTGCTCAAAATCACACAATGGTGGAGGGGTCTGCAACAAATATATTTGTTCAAAAATTTAAATCATGCTTCGTAGGACACAAATTAATAAGTTCACAATAGAAAAAATAACTTACAATAAAGTTACTGCGGCGTTGTTTTGGCGTAGGCTCCCAGGCAAAATTCGAACACATCCAATACCTCTGCCGATAGGTTTCCTCGTCTTCCGAAATTTCTACCTTGCAAGGATCACCACAAAAGCACATAGGTACTGCAACACCGCTAGGAAGCGGCTTGTGGATGTACGGACTACCGGTCGTCCGGCCATAGCTACAGTTCAAATAATTCAATTCTAAGAAGTCATAGCAAATAACGATTGAACCGAAAACTACAATTTACCAAATGATAAATAATAACGAATGAAATTTATCGAAACATGTCGAAAGGTTACCTTGGTTTGCTACTTTTTCCACGACGTGGCATTCTACGATTGCATAAGAAAAATATTAATCATCCATTCAAAAAACTATAAATGGTTTATCTAAGTCTACAACATACGTGTAATATAGGTCAAATCAATGAGTCAAAAACTAATATGTGAAAGAGTATACCTGGCTCTTCAAGATCTATGGAACAAATCAAACTTTTGATGGTGCAAATATTGAATCCAAATTCGTGCTCGGTTTTTGGAGAGAAAGAGCCGAGAGGGGAGATGAAAATATGAACTGCGTCCACGGGTAGCGAAGGGTGTCGGCCGATTTGTAGCAGGGAGCTCGGCGCCGAGATCTGTGGCGCCGAGCTCGGCGCCGTGATCTGTGGCGCCGAGCTCCCTGCCACGTCAGATCCACGTGAGAAGGCAGTCCAGGACCTCGGCGCCGTGATCCATGGCGCCGAGACGTGAAACCTCGGCGCCATGATGCATGGCGCCGACCCCTTGGGTCTATTTCTGCATTTAAGTTTTCCAGGGGTCCAATTGTAAACTTTTTTTTAAAAAAGAGCCAAATTGTAAAAAATTGGGACGTCCCACCTCCACTTTTGAGAGGCAGCAGATGGGCCCGGGTCACCCCCTGGTAAACCCAATCCACATCGTCTAGACTGTCGCTCACTGGGGCTCAAGTCGTCAATCCACAGCTCAGACGGAGCTGTGGCGGAGGCAAGGAGCAGTGGGACCAGGCCTGTTGTCTCATTTGGGAAAGACAAAAATAATGAAGCCTCAACGGGATCCTCAAACGGTGCAAGATACTACTCCCTCCGTCTTCATTAGTGTTAGTACTTTTTTTATACAATTCTAATCAAAGTTTGAAAGGTTTGACTTCTCGAGATATGAAATACAATTCTTTTGTGAACAGAGGGAGTAGACTACAAGAGCAACTCCAGCAGCATCAGCCAAATCAGGGCTCCTCTTTTCTGATTTGGGTGCTCCTACTTTTGTTGGCCAAAATTTTACTTTTACTCCAGCAGCAACCCCAAACAAAATCCCCAAAATCCATATCGGTAGATAATAACATGAGGGATTCACTCATCATTGGGCACGGGGAGGAGCACATGGCCAAGGCATCGAGGCTGCGACCGCAGGAGGAGAGAGGGAGCACGCAATAGTCGGTGGGAAGCCGCCGCTGCCGGTGGAGGCTGCGAGTGACGGGGCGGGGAGGGAACTGAGTGGTGACCGGATTCGCTCCTCCGGTGGCCGCGCGGGGAGGGCGCCACTGGAGCTTGCTGCCACATGTGGAAATAGAGAGATCGCTCCCATGAACTCGCGCTTGTGATTATAGCTGGGGTGGCCATGCTCGCTATGAGTAGGGGAACAACCATGGTTCCGTACAACGCGAGGAGGAAAATGACTGGATGATGGCTAGGGGGTGAGCCCCGGTCTGGAGGGCGCCTATGTAAATTTTTGGGCCTCGGTAAAGGATGGGAACACACTTTTGTATGTTCTTAAAGTGTGTATGAGACTAGTTCTCGATTATGAGAGTAAATTTTCTTTATTTTTATTAAAGCATAAAATAATATATTTAGAGCTTTTGTTAGCTTAATAATAAAAGGCTACTTTTCTTAGACGTTGATGCTCACATATACAAGCACACACTCGTTTGGAGAAGCTCATAGTATTTTGATCTTTCTAGAGAAGTAAAAGCTGCTAGAAGCTTCCAAACAAAGCTTATAAATTACCGTTGAAGGGCTCCGAGAGTAGATAAGGTCATCAACTAAGGTGAACATGGGTATGGTCACTTTCTTGGAAGTCCTCGCGTGGAGTCCGCGGTGAACCGAACCCGTCCATGCTGGCTCGCCTGAAGGTTACCTGGGCACGAAATACCCAGAATCAAACAGAAAATATCGAGAACTAAACTAAAAGTAGCGAAATCGAATTTTTTGGTATCTTATTTTGTTCCTAATTTTAAGAAACCGAATTCATCGAGGTAAATTTGATACTATACCTTAGGGAACCAAATTTACCGAAACGTGATAAGTTTGAGTGTAGTTACATTATTAATAGCGCTATTTTAGTCTATTATATTATATATTATACATATATTATATAATTTTGTGGACTTGTATATGTATGTATTTGACACTATTATTCTCTATGAAATTATTTTCAAATTATGTTAAAATTATCTTTCAGTATTACATGTCTATGGATCAGTTTGGTATTTTTCGGTAAATATCGAAACCGAACCGAAAGTACTGAAACCGAATTAATTTTCTCGGTACCAATTTTTGAAAGAAACCGATCGGTATCTATTTTTAAAGAAACCAAATTTCTATGGGAACCGAAGTACCAAATGCCCAGGGTAACCTTAAGGTGCGCCTCCTCCGAAGCGGACACAGAAGTTTACCAATCAGGCAATGACCAAGCTAGGGCCTTTAGTTTCTAAAATTTTTTAAGATTCTTCATCAAATTGAATTTTTGATGCATGTATAGAGCATTGAATATAGATAAAAAATAATTAATTGTATAGTTTAAGTGTAATTTACAAGATAAATATTTTGAGTCTAGTTAACTTATAGTTAGATAATAATTATCAAATACAAATGAATGTGCTATAATAGCCAAATCTAAAAAATTTTCCCAAACTAATTCTTCTAGAAGAAAGCAACGCCCCATCCTCGACTATAATTCTTCTAGAAGAAAGCAACGCCGCATCCCGCGACGGCACCTTTGATGGCTAGCTTCTAGTACCGCGCGCACTCATCTTCTGCAGGTGGGCCCGGGCCTCCCACTTATAAACCCAATCCACCTCGTCCAAATCGTCACTCGCCAAAGTCGTGATTCCACATCTCAGGCAGAGCCAACAGCATCTTCCTTCTTCCCTAGAGCACCAGCAATAAGCGTTGCAGGCAAAGGAGCGGTGGGCAGCCGGCGGTCTCTCATGGCGGGAGCGGTGCCCCTGGCCACGGCGCCGGCACTCGCGGCGGCGGGGAGCCTGTACGAGGCGCTGCGGGTAGGCCGCGCCGCGACGCAGGTGGAGATCAAGGTCGCCTACCGCGCCATGGCCAAGCGCCTCCACCCCGACACCTCCCGCTCGTCCCGAACTGCGGCGGCGTTCCTGGAGATCCAGCGCGCCTACGAGACGCTGTCGAACCCGGACGCCCGAGCGCACTACGACCGCTCGCTCGGCCCGCGGCCGGGCGCCGGCGGCGGCATGCGGGTGCGTCGGTGGGAAACGGACCAGTGCTGGTAGTGGTAGTGGTAGTCTGCTCCCGTAGTGTAGTCGCGTTGCGTCCTTGGCGCTACCAAGCGCCCTGCGTCTGTAAATTTTGTGTGCAGGTCGGAGGGCCCTGTTGCCACGCGCTTAGCAGTAGGGCCCACATGTTGGTGCCATAATTTTTGTATGTAAATAACAGTAAGCTAATGGTCATATAAGTACACTTATCTTTATAAGCACACTCAGACATAATATCTTATCAGCATCTCCGTAAAAACTAAGATTGAACTCAACATCGTTAAATCCTAAAGTAAATCAAGAAAAAATACGAGCACCTCTGTGTTCAACCTAAAAAATAAATCCAAAAAAGTACAATCACACATGTCAAGTTAATTACTTAAAATTAAACCAGGTGGATAGAACCCAAATGAACTACACTCAGTTTAAAATAATATAATCATGTTAACAATATCAGGCTTAATACACTACAAACACACGAAAACCACAGGTTGCAAATTTTTTTCGCACAATAGGTGATCACACTCAAGTGCACACTACAAAGATAATAAAAGAAAGTCCATCTAACCCCCCTCAAAATCATTGGCTATGTATGATTTGTCTCCTAGATTTTTAAAAACTCCTTTAACTCTTGAAACCTCATGTTAATTAGTCGCCCTATGTAGTGCCATATTAACCATCCTATGTGCATATCAGCAATGAGGGAAATAAATTAGACATTCGCGGTAATCTTCTTCACTTCCACGGTTCTGCACATCATGCTTCTCCAATCCTTCCATTATTTGGCCTCCGTTGCGTAGTGGAGTGCCTCACTACTTCCAATATGAACAGGGAGATGAGATGATGGGGATTAAAATAAACTTCGATCTTTGGTTATTGATCTTGCTGACATTTCAGCTTCTTTTCTCTTTTCAGGATCTATCTGCAAGAGAAACATCTAAGCTCTTGGACCTGAATATGTAATAGGATGAACGAATGGCCTCCAAGGATATCTTTGCTTTAGAATAAAACAACTAGCACTAGTTAATTAACAATGAGTGGCACTATCCTATGCTTTAGAATAAAACAACTAGCACTAGTTAATTAACAATGAGTGGCACTATCCTATCTAGCCCGGATCCAGCTAGTTCTATTGATCATGTCCCCTTTCCAACAATTGCATCTTGTCTTGGGGCTTCATTTTTGGAAGGTCAATTAGACTTAAACAACGTATAGCAATATTTTTTCCCAAAAATTACCCAAATACATTTTTAGAATAAATATGTACTTAAAAATACTAAATTTTATTTAACATTAGAACATTTATAGAAAATTTTGTTTTAACTCAGAAAAATATGAAACCAATTTCATTTTTTCCTAATTGTACTCTACCTTTTTTTATTCCTTGCTTAGAATTATTTGAATCTTATGGTCTTCTAAAATTTAAAATTTGGCTAAATATAAAATGGAGGATGCAGAGCAAAACAAATGTTGCCTGCTGCAGCGTGAATCACCACGTAATCCTTCTATGCAAACTAAAAAACATTTTCTCAATAGCAATATCTTGCTTAATCATGTATCATGTGATTTGACTTTATAACAGCATTGTCTTCTTTAGGGGACATCATGACAATGATGTGGACTTAATTATCAGTGACAGTCGGCTTGCAACTTCTCAAGCTCCCGAACTGACGTGTGCAACTTGGGCGACAACATTGTGGCCACTTGTCACCATCATAGGTCTGCGCACACACCGAGGGCAAATGATTGAGCAAGAAGGTAGTTTGGACAAGCTCAAAATGTCGAACTTCATTCATTTCATATAATCTTGCTCTACAAAATCTTCTATATATATATATATATATGTTTTACAAAGTCTAAGTGATCTCTATAAACGATAGTCTAAATTACCTCGTTGAAATAGCGTGACGTTAACATTATGCCACATCAACACCAAAGCAAATCATGTTAGCAAAAACCAACTTACATAGAGATGTAAACTGAATGTTTTCAAGAGTTGAGAGTCTAAGAATCTGGTTTTCTATTAACGGAGGCAAATCAGACTACAATGGTCGGATGTACTTTTTCAGACAGATAAACAGAACACACAAGAAATGCCACGCTTTCACAAACAGGCCAGAGGATGTGTTACACACTACCAAGAGCCCAAGACGATGAACCTACACTCCGGAACTCAATGTAGGCATGAAAATAGAGGTAATACATAACATATAAATATGCCAAAACAGATCTATGTATCCAACATCCAAGTTATGAACCCAGATAAACTCAAACGAATAGGCTCTCAAGACCATGTCGCACATGACCAATTTACACCAGACATCTTCCCCCCATGTTAACTACAGTACTATCCTTCTATCGGATACAATGTATCACTCCTTTAGTCCTTTTCTTTTGGTCTCATTTGTGATGCAAAATTTTCTATGTACAAATATGCAATACCCTGAGTGTCACTTGTGGCCCATCAACACCGAAGTGATTACATGTAGGATTAAGCGGATGTTCGTTGTGTCCGATGTATTGGTTGTTGGCATTGACTGCTGGTGCACAAGGGCACCATAGACTTGATCAAATATTGGCCTTACATGCATAGCGATCATTGGATCTGTTGGTTGTATTGCCACAGCAACATTTGTCATCCATTGAAGCTTCCTAGTGGTATCGTTGGCAAATGTCACATGCTAGCTGCTGGAAAAGGGCTAGGAGGACACCTTGGTTCAGAGGGATGGGAACCATTCCACATAATGTTTGCAAATCAACCTGAAATAAACGTGTAAATATGCACATAATATTTATATAAAAATAAGATGCCAAATTATGCACATAATATGACTTCTTTCTGTAATGCGTGAAGCATGTTCCACTAACTATTAATTGAAAGTTTAACCGACGATAACATGACTTCTAAATTTTCGCAAAAGATTCAGTTGAGCCTAAGTTTTTTTTGCTCAGTGTTAGAGTATATGAGTATTAGGTCCATGAGGCCCTTGTGTTTGACACTATACTCCTAACCCTCTAGGGTCAGCCCAGTTATGGAAAAACATAAGTTTAGCATGGTATCAGCTTAGGGTTTCCTTCCCTTCCTGTCCCTGCCAACTCCAGCCGCCGCCCACCTCTGGCCGGCGTGCCGCCGGCAGCCATGGCAAGCCGGCCTGATCCTCCTCCTCCTCCTCCTCCCTTCTACTTCAACCACTTCCCTCCTCTCCCCACCTCCTCTTGGGCGCAAATCGCGCGTCACCCGCCGCCCAGGCCCGTTTCCAGCGACACTGCTGCCCTGGCCGCCCGCGCGGCTGCTGCTCTAGCGGCGCGCGCAGGGCCGGCGGGAGCCGCGGAGGCCGCGGCGCGCGCAGAGGCCGCGACGCGCGTGGAAGCTGCGGCGCGCGCAGAGGCTGCGGCACGCGTGGAGGCTGCAGCGCGCGCGGATGCGGCGTCGCGTGGCGCACGGGTGGATGCGGCCGCGGGAGCAGAGGACCGCGCCGATCCGGCGGCCACTACAAGAATCATGTGATTTTTTGACTTTCTATTTATGTCACTACATATGAAAATAATGTCACAACATAAGAGTTATGACAATTAGTTGACAAAAAACTATATGTCAAAAAATCACTGTCATAAATGGATCATGTCACATTTGTATATTCTTTGTCATAAGGTATAACATTGGTTATTTGTCATAATATCTGAGACCTCTCCACCACACATATTGAGAAGATGTGTCACTGATGTGAAGATAGCTGTGACACGTATGGAGAAGACGCGTCACTGATGTCGCATCCTTAGTGACACCTATAGCCAAAACGCGTCACTGATAACAATTTGCAAAAACAAAAAAAAAATCTAGATGCACCGTGTACATTTCTGAATCTCATGTTTCACAATATGGTACATTTCATAACAGTACACAAATATTTCACACTTCACAATACAAGCTCTTGTGATCATAATACATGACAATGTTAAATTGTAAGTGATTACATAGAGTATCCACCAAATCTATGAAGTAACGGTTGCTTTATAGAATAAATGGCCATACATATATACCTCCTAGCTACCTCCTTCCTCTTAGCTCAATGTAGGCCAACTGCTCCCAGGCTAAACGGATCAGCGCGACTAGCAAGGATGGCGACGACAACGGATCCTACCGGAGCTCCCGTGGCCCCCAGCTGCGAGCTCTCGATTTAGCCCGAGCGGTGGAGGAAGGTGGAGGCGGCACGAAGGGAGTGCCCCCAACGAGCGCGGCGTGGAGGTAGGAGGCGTGCCCACAAGGCCCCGACGAGCGCGGCGGCGGGGGCATGAGATTGGTAGCGAGCAGCGTTGTGCGGCTGCTGGTGTGTGGGTGAAGGGGATGAAGGGATAGGGTTTTGGCTACTGTATGTATGACGGGTGGGCCACGAAAATTGCTTTGCGGCTGAGTGGGCTGGGCCAACCGCACTAAAATGAAATTGGGCTATAACGACTGATTGTTTGACTCTTAAGGCCTTGTTTAGTTTCAAAAAAATTCAAGATCCCCCATCACATGAATTTTGCGGCACATGCATGGAGCATTAAATATAGATGAAAACAAAAACTAATTACACAGTTTGTCTATAAATCACGAGATGAATTTTTTGAGTTTAGTTAGTCCATGATTGGATAATATTTGTCAAATAAAAACGAAAGTGTTATAGTACCCAAAACCCATAATTTTGGGACCTGAACAAGGCCTAATATATGTTTTTAGCGACCGATGATCTGAGGAAACAACTAAATATATGTACCGACCTATCCACAGTTGCTTCAAATAAAAATAGGACCGATGATCGGTTACAACTTTATACCGACCAATAGTTGGACGTTAATATTACGTTTTAGCGACCATTGTCCGACGCTAATTGTTGGCTGTGGTATAGTGTTAGTTGCGTCACTAAAATACTTATTAGTGACACGTTTTAGTTCTGAGTCACTATTGAGGTGTCTCCTTTGTGTTGTTTTGGCATAGTGGATGGCATGTATGGAATTAGAATAGTTCTATGACATTTATTATGACATCCAACTTTTTTATGTCATTAGGTCAAAATGCCTATTACAGATGCCATAATCTAGATGATATAATGACATCACGGTCTATTGTCATACTAAATATGTCAAAAAATCATGCATTTCTTGTAGTGGGCCATGGATGCAGAGGCCGTCGCGGACGCGCCTTCGCAGGTCGTCGGTCTCCATGGACGCCTCACCGACCACCTGGGCATGGCAGACGCCACCACAACCGCCGCCTACACCCGGGGAGCAGCCGCTGCCATTGCTACTGGCCTCGGCATGCCCCTGGACGGGACTGCTTTGCCCGGGATGCTGCTGAAAGGGTCGAGATGGCGGACTAGAGGAGGGGTGAATAGTCCTTTCTAAAATTTATTACGCCGGCTAACCGAAAACAAATGCGGAATTAACACTATCGGTCTAGCCAAGACTACACCCCTCTATCTAAGTTCTCTAGCACCTTGAAAAGATCCTAAACAAGCAAGCAAGGTGCTACCTTAGCAAGAGCTCACCTAACCAATTCTAGGAGCAAGGTCACTGTTGGGTATTCTTAACATCATTACCAAAAGTAGACTTTCTCTAAATCTAGTAACGGTGCCAAAAATGCCAAACCTATCCCTCACACCACTTAAGCCAAGTTGTCATCCCTAGCATGACATGAGAGACGCGGTATTGAAATATGCAATTGCTCTTCTAAATAAATAATGAATGGGATCTGCAAGCGCACAGATTAATACCGATGCAGCATTTTAACCGGGAAGTATTCCAGGTATCGTTATTTATATTTTTACCACTGGGAAGGGATTAGAAATCATCACTAATGATTACAGAATAGAATATGAGATTGAGCATCTATCATTGCATGTATAATTGAGAACATTATATCTAACTCTTCATACAGGGATAAGTGTCACATAAAAGATATATGAAATAATAATAGTGACAAAGATAATTAATCTGATCTAGCCACATAATAAATATGATAAGCACCTCAATTAGATACTCTAGAAAGTCATTAGCATGGTATTAGAACGAACTACAAGAATATTCCCTAAGTTATTCTCAACTATATAGTCTAGCATTATCATAATTAGTGCAAGCATACTTAGCAATCATTGCGAGACAAGACTACGCCCATGCATAGTGATATTAGCAAGGAATATGAGAAACATAGCAATTACTCCCCTGTAATAATGTTGCTCTGCCAGCCCAATACACGAGAGGGGGACTATATAAGAATCAATGAAGCTGTCACTATCACAAACCACCCCACGATCTGGCATATTGGGTACAATCGCAGATAAATACGGTATAAGCACCACGCCTACACAATATCTATCATTTACCCATGGATCCGATGGATAAACGCTATACGATCCTAAGCATGTATATAGATCGAATCTAACTATGCCAAGTACATAACTATGATAAACTAAGAACAATATAATCTTGAATATAAGCAAGTAGAGCAAAGTCATAAGCAATATATTGAAGTAGAACAAAGTCATATTCATAATATTGAAGAACAAAGATAATTAGAAAGCAATTAGAAGCACAATTAGAGAATAACCAAGAATCCTCTTGACAGATCCGGAAACCAATCGAAGATTGACTCCTTCTAGTTCTAATCCTATGTAGCTATGCTAATCTAGATATCTAATTGATGTGGTGGCTCTAATCTTGATTAGAGGCTTCTTCTCCCTTGATGGAACAATGAATTAGGGTTGAGAGGCTCCCTCCTCCAGGGGCCAGGGGGTCTGGTTTTATAGTCCCTTCAAGTGAATATGGGCCCTTGGATCAAACCGACATAGATTGTATGGTTTAGATTCATCCTTTAGGTCGGTGGAGATCTCCCACAAAGCAGAGTCCTGATTGGACTCAGGAGGTGGGCGGGCGCCCTGACCAACTGGGCGGCCGCCCAGGGTCTGGCCCCGTTTTGCCTCCAGTTCGGTCTCGTGGCTTCTGGAGTCTTCTAGATGTAAGATAATTGCGCAGCACGTTAATGTCTTTACGTAATCCCGACATGTGGGCCTTTCTTCCATATTTCCTGATAACCCTCTGCAGAAATAGACAAACACCAAAACTCGTGGAATTCTGTCAGATAAAACCCTAAGTCTAGATCTTGATTTCATTTGGATCCTTTTCTTTATTTATTTGATAATTAAATTTGATACTTAAGGACCGTCAACAAACTCCCCCAAGCTTACCTCTTGCTCGTCCCTGAGCAAGGATAGACTCAGCTATGGATCATAATTTGCTGCAATATTTTTTTTTAAAAAAAAATTTGACGGTACACATGCTTTTAAATAAGATCTCATCTCTGAGTTAGAGTAAACTGTCAAGACTTAAAACTTACTTACTTTACCTTCACCATGGGACTTGTAACTGTCACTTCTGTCTTGAGTGGTTAAAAGATAGAACAGTCTAGCCAAGTGCCATGTCTCTGATTCTTGATCAGCTATAACTCTGGGGTTTTTGCAGATTTTCAAATAAAACTCAGAAATTCCTTGTATGATTCTCTCAGGTCTCTCTTTTGTGGTATTTTTGGATCCTTACCAAGGCAGTGATGGTATATGCCTTCTCTCAAGATATGTAGTATTTGTGGTATAAGGCATAGTGACATTGCCTTCTCTCTCACCCTACTCTAATAAGGCTTTAATATCTGGAGCTCATAGGTGGGAGATAAAGTATACATACTTATAAGACATTTATTGCATAGTCAAACCATGGATCTAAAGAAACAAATCAATAAGCCAAATCAAGATGTGCATGTGTGGCGAATGAATGGTGTATGGGGATGATGGTGATAACAATGGTGGAAACAATGGTGGTGGAAGTCTAATTCTACCTTTGCTCTTTTGAGGAGATACATACCTTCCTTGCTTTTTGAAACTTTATGAGGAGAATGAGATGCTCTTCTTTTTCTTTTCTCTCAGGTGGGTATCTTGCACCCCTAATTCTACTGTCGGACACTTGTCCATTTTTACCTCTCGTCTCACTCTTTTTCTTTTCTTTCGAGGTTCCGAGCACTTGCTCCTTTTTATTTCCTCGTATTATTATTATTATTATTTTTTTATTTTCTTCTCTTTTTCTTTTTTTTAGAGCACTCATCTCTTGAGATAATATAGCAAGTGGTAGTAACAAGATAACTTGAGCATTTATTTCACAAGGGAAAAATGGAAATATTTTTGGTTATTCTCTCCCGGATTAGGAGCAGAATATTTTTGGGTGATTCTGGAGATGGAAATGGATGGATATATGTGGATGGTACTTCCGGAGTAGAAGTAGCATATATGAGTGAACGTGCAAGTGAAATCTTGATTTAACCACATGACAAGCTCCTAAGGGTCTACACAGCTTGACCACACTCAATGCTCATAAGCAGTAAATAGTAAATGTGTGGCTCAAAGTCTAGCAAGCATGTATATATGGCTGTGGTAGGAATTTAAACTCTCATCATACAGGAACTCATCATGCAACATTTTAAAGATAAAATTCTCCAGAATTCTAGCATCTCTAGGAACAGATAAACAGCAGCTCAACCTTCCCATATCGTATCCGTTAACAACTTAGACTTCAGATCAAGTTTTCATCCCACAAGTTTAGGTTTAGAGCAAGCTTTAAATTATAACAGTTATGTCTAAACTTGAGAGAGAACTTAAAATGTGCAAATTAGGCAGAGCAACTATTTATCATATCCATGCTTAAGTTTTATTTAGATACAGATTAGCATAGCCACTTATTTATTTATTAAACACACTAAGCAAAAGACATATATAAATAAGCACAAAATCTTTATTTGGTTTTCCATAGTTATGTATATTTATATTCTAAAATAATATTAGTATAAAGATAGATAGAAATACTTATCGAGATAATTGGGGGTGCTCTCCCCCAAGCTGAATTTTGACGTAATTTCTCTTGATGTAGCTAGCAGGTGGCAGAGGTGTATTTGAAAGTCAGCAGCATTCTGACAGCGATTAGAATGTCCTCCGTCTGCTAGTCTTCTTGATTCTTAAATTCTGTGGAGCATCAAATAGACAACAAAGCTTGTGGAACTGATTAAGTGTTAGCATAAATATCTAGCATTTATTATCTTGAGACTCCTTAATAAATATTACTCCCTGTTTTTATATTTTTATTTTATAAAGCAGAAAAATATTTATTTTATTTTTATGCCACCACAGTGAATGTACTTATAGATTTTATGCCACTCGTCTACTCACATGGGGCTTACTGTTTTTCACATTTTTATTTTCTTTTTAGGATAGCACGAACATAATTAACTAAGTAAACTTTTTTAAATAATTGAAATAATTGAAAGGGAAAGGATAACTACCAAGTTTACCTCTTGGCAAGGCGTTCGGTGTTTTTAAGTCCTCCGAACAGGACTCTCCATTTTCTTAATCGTCCTGAGGTTCGTTCGGTACTTCCGGCAGTGCCTCCTCTTCTTGTATAGTTATCTTCATTTTTCCATACCTGACTTGGTGCTACGGTCTCCTCTGGATAATTCTATTTAAACTCCACGTCTTCTGACCTTACAACTTCTCCTTCATAGTCTGCCCATCCGTCCTTGATGATCTGCCTCCTCTGGTTGCGGTTGCGTCTCTTTCTGACCTGCTTGGATTCTTCAATGATATAGTTAGGGTCAGTAAAATAACGGCGTACCTTCTCTGAGGGGAAGTGCATATGGACTTCTCCGGTTCCAATGTAGATAATTGCTTTAACGGTGCTGAGGAACGGTCTTCCAAGGATGATGGGTGGATCATACTCGTCTTCTCTCATGTCAACAACTTGAAAGTCTGTGTAGACAAGGTGATCGTCTATTTTGACTGGGACATCAGATACTATTCCTTGAACTTCTCAAAATGTCTGATCTACCATCTGGAGCTGAATGTATGTTGGTCTTAGTGGCATGGTCCCGAACAAGAGCCGATAGGTGACTGCGGCCATTATGTTGACGCCTGATCCGGTGTCGCAAATCGTCTTGTAGAAGTTGTATCCATTTATGGAGCAGTAAATGCTTGGCATTCCTGGGTCGTCCTTCTTGGTCAAAAACGGTGACTTAAGTTGGTGATCTTGGCCTCCATGGACTACAGTGACCATCTTAGCTGACTCGGTCCACACTTGCTTGTTCCTGTTCCTCCTGTTGGTCCTCTTCCTTGATTCACGTCTGGATTGATCTTGAATTTGTGTAGTCTTGTTCTTGAAGAAAAATGTCTCCTTCTTCCCTTTGACGTAGAAACTGATCTTGGCAGCACTAGCGTAGATGATAGCTCCCGTGGTGTTCAAAAATGGCCTTCCTAGGATGATAGGTGCTCTCTCATCATTTCCGGTCTCTACCACTACGAAGTCTGCTAGGGCATATAAGGTACCAACTCGGACACAAAGGTTCCTCACTATTCCTTTTGGAAAAGTTATCGTCTGATCGGCAAATTGCAAACACATGGTTGTCTCTAATAAAGGATATGTAAAGAATTTCTCATAGAGTACCCTGGGTATAATGTTGACGCTAGAGCCAAAGTCACAGAGTGCTTTTGGGAAGTCCACCATGCCGATGGAGATCGGGATGACGGGGCGTCCTGGATCGCCTCTCTTGACCGGCAGACGGTCAGTAGAAAATTCAGTGACGGGGTTACTCCAATTACCTGCATCAAACACGTCTACAAGATTTGCAGATTCTAATCCTTCCGGTTGTGATGGTATACCGGGGTTAGTAGTAGGAACAGCAGCAGCTATTTGATTTAACTGAGATTCAATCATTTTATTAAAGCTAATTTGATTCTTGATGGCAGTAGAGAAATTATCCATTCTATTATTTATATTTTCTAGCATTTTATCATTTGATGCCAATTTCTTAGATAGGTTATCCATTAGCTTTCCTTGATTAGACACTAACTCTCTCAAAGGTGGAAAATTATTATTATTGTTGTAAGAATTGTTACCTTGATAATTACCTGAGTAGTTAGGCCTCTGTTGATTCCAACCTTGATTTTGTTGAGGACGGTTGTAGTAGTAGTAGTAGTAGTTGTTGTTGTTGATGTAGTTCACATCCTCAAGCATCTCAGGGCAGTGGTTGCCTGAGTGTCCAGTGTCTCCACACTCCTCACAAGTCATGTGAGAGTCGTAGATGTGCATAACTTCTTTCTTGTCTCCAGCTCTATCGTCGAGCTTCTTCATGAGCAGGTCTAGCTTTGCAGACAGCATGTCTACCTCCTTCAGCTGATGCATACCTCCACCTCTCTTGCGTGTCTGGGTCCTCTCTTCATTCCAGCTTTGGTTGGACGCCATCTTCTCCACAAGAGCTGTGGCTTGTGGTATAGTAAGTGATAAGAATGCTCCTCCAGCTGCAACATCCATGGTCTCTCGGGCACTGTTGCTGAGCCCATGATAGAACGTCTGCATCAATAGCCAACTCTCCATTCCATGATGGGGACATTCTAGGATGTAGTCTTGAAAGCGCTCCCATGCTTCTGGAACAGATTCATCATTTTGTTGCTGAAAACTTGTAATCTTCCCACGGAGAGCATTGGTCTTGCCCATGGGAAAGAACTTAGCCAGGAAGTTTGTTGAGCAGAGTGCCTACGTAGTATTCTTCTCCTTCGTAGCGTAGAACCACTGCTTCGCTCTTCCTAACAGTGAGAATGGGAAGAGGCGAAGTAGTATAGCGTCTTTGGAAACTCCTGCTATGGTGAATGTGTTGCAAATCTCCAGGAAGTGTTGTAAATGAGCACTAGCATCTTCGTGTGCCTTCCCACAGAACTGGTTGGATTGCACCATGTTGATAAGTCCAGGCTTGAGCTCAAAGTTGCCATCGATCTCTACAGCAGGTCCAGTGCGGATGTTGTCCGTAGTGGGAGCTGAGAACTCGCGGATTGATTTGTTCGCCATGGCTTCGAACTCTGAAGACAAGTTCCGGTGATCTTCTTGATTGGATGAAGCTTCTTGCTGAAGTGTTGATGATTTCTTTAGCTTGGCTCTCGTCTTCTTGAATAATGCTTCAGGATCGTCAACAAAATTTCCTGGAAGATGTCTTCTATTCATACATTCCCCTGCATAAGATAAAATAGAAAAATATCGGGGTAAAACTGTATGAGAGAATAGATAAGCTCAATCATATTAGTGATGCGAATGATAACTCAAAATCTTTTATTCCATTCCTGATTAGTAATCAACCTTCCCCGGCAACGGCGCCAAAAATGCTTGTTGGGTATTCTTAACATCATTACCAAAAGTAGACTTTCTCTAAATCTAGTAACGGTGCCAAAAATGCCAAACCTATCCCTCACACCACTTAAGCCAAGTTGTCATCCCCAGCATGACATGAGATACGCGGTATTGAAATATGAAATTGCACTTCTAAATAAATAATGAATGGGATCTGCAAGCGCACAGATTAATACCGATGCAGCATTTTAACCGAGAAGTATTCCAGGTATCGTTATTTATATTTTTACCACTGGGAAGGGATTAGAAATCATCACTAATGATTATAGAATAGAATATGAGATTGAGCATCTATCATTGCATGTATAATTGAGAACATTATATCTAACTCTTCATACAGGGATAAGTGTCACATAAAAGATATATGAAATAATAATAGTGACAAAGATAATTAATCTGATCTAGCCACATAATAAATATGATAAGCACCTCAATTAGATACTCTAGAAAGTCATTAGCATGGTATTAGAACGAACTACAAGAATATTCCCTAAGTTATTCTCAACTATATAGTCTAGCATTATCATAATTAGTGCAAGCATACTTAGCAATCATTGCGAGACAAGACTACGCCCATGCATAGTGATATTAGCAAGGAATATGAGAAACATAGCAATCACTCCCCTGTAATAATGTTGCTCTGCCAGCCCAATACACGAGAGGGGGACTATATAAGAATCAATGAAGCTGTCACTATCACGAACCACCCCACGATCTGGCATATTGGGTACAATCGCAGATAAATATGGTATAAGCACCACGCCTACACAATATCTATCATTTACCCATGTATCCGATGGATAAACGCTATACGATCCTAAGCATGTATATAGATCGAATCTAACTAAGCCAAGTACATAACTATGATAAACTAAGAACAATATAATCTTGAATATAAGCAAGTAGAGCAAAGTCATAAGCAATATATTGAAGTAGAACAAAGTCATATTCATAATATTGAAGAACAAAGATAATTAGAAAGCAATTAGAAGCACAATTAGAGAATTACCAAGAATCCTCTTGACAGATCCGGAAACCAATCGAAGATTGACTCCTTCTAGTTCTAATCCTATGTAGCTATGCTAATCTAGATATCTAATTGATGTGGTGGCTCTAATCTTGATCAGAGGCTTCTTCTCCCTTGATGGAACAATGAATTAGGGTTGAGAGGCTCCCTCCTCTAGGGGCTAGGGGGTCTGGTTTTATAGTCCCTTCAAGTGAATATGGGCCCTTGGATCAAACCGACATAGATTGTATGGTTTAGATTCATCCTTTAGGTCGGTGGAGATCTCCCGCAAAGCAGAGTCCTGATTGGACTCAGGAGGTGGGCGGGCGCCCTGACCAACTGGGCGGCCGCCCGGGGTGTGGCCCTGTTTCGCCTCCGCTTCGGTCTCGTGGCTTCTGGAGTCTTCTAGATGTAAGATAATTGCGCAGCACGTTAATATCTTTACGTAATCCCGACATGTGGGTCTTTCTTCCATATTTCCTGATAACCCCCTGCAGAAATAGACAAACACCAAAACTCATGGAATTCTGTCAGATAAAACCCTAAGTCTAGATCTTGATTTCATTTGGATCCTTTTCTTTATTTATTTGATAATTAAATTTGATACTTAAGGACCGTCAACAGTCACACAAACCTATGCAACTAGTACTTTGCAAACCGGGGGAGCTCCTACACAAACTAGTAAGCAAAAGCACAAAGCTCCTAAGCTCACTAGCAAGCTCAATAACAAGGCAACTAATGCCAAATTAGAGAGCGCAAGTTACTTTGCTACCCAAACTAAGCAATGTGACTAACAAGGTTACACAAACCAAATTAGTCACGCAAGGGAACTACTTCTAGCTACACAAGCAAGAAGGTAACTAGCAAGCTACACAAGCTAACTAATTACAAGAGCAACTACACAAGCACAAGTATATGAAAGTAAGAACAAGCTTGTGTTAGGGACTTGCAAACCAACGGGAAGAACAATGTTGACACGATGATTTTCTCCCGAGGTTTACTTGGTTGCCACCAAACTACGTCCCCGTTGAGACAAGCTCCAAGGTTGCCGCCGGTCCTCTTACTAGTGGTGACCCGCAAGTCACACTCTCCCACGTGGAGTGCATACCATAAGCTCTAGCACTTGACCTGGCCGGACCAACTTGTCGCTCTTCACGTCTCGCTCAACTAGAGTTGCTCTTCGCGGTCCCCGCGGGGTGAGAACCGTACCCCTCACAATCTCTTCTCCGGAGCACCGCACAATCTCCTTGCGTGCTTCGACGGAGTCACAAGCCACCAAGCCGTCTAGGAGGTGGCAACCTCCAAGTGTAACAAGCACCACCGGCTTGCAACACGAACACCTAGTGCCACTCGATGCAATCTCTCAATGCAACGCACTAGAATCGCTCACTCACAAAATCGGATGAACACTATCAAGTATATGTGAGTTAGAGGCTTCACTAGCACTCCCCAAGCATGGACACTAAGTCCCAAGGGTACACAGCACCAGCCAAGGCCGGCCACCACTTCTATTTATAGCCCCAAGGGCTAAACTAGCCGTTGCCCCTTCACTGGGCAAAAGACGAGGGCACCGAACGCTCATAGGGAGCCACCGGACGCTCAACACCCAGCGTCCGGTGCTCAGCTGACCGCCACGTGTCACTAGCCGTTTGAAGTCGACTGTTGCCGCCAATGGCTACTGCGCACGCGCGCCTGCACAACACCACCGGACGCTCTTCTGCGTCACACCGGACGCGTCCGGTTGTTGGGTGTTTTAAATGCAAACAGAAAAATCCACAAGCGCACGGATACCGATGTAGCTTTCACCCGGGAGTATTCCAGAGTATCGATTTTCCACAGGGAACGTGAGTGTACTAATTAAGATTCAAGGTCGCCCAAGGATAACTATATAATTATTTTTTGTGGGAAGAGAGGAAGTTTCCTGAGAGTTCTCTAGTTGATCTAAGAATCAAGATTTACTTCAAGATTATATATTTCGGGACATCAGAACACTAACCACAGAAAGAGATGAGAAGGGGGCTAGGAAGCTCTGACTACGGTCCTACAAACACCGATCCAAACGAGGTGGAATACGTCGACCGTTAGGGCTGTCACTACCCTAGGGCTACCACAACAATCCACAGGATTGGGTGAAATTCCATGTAATTGCAAGACTAAACACCACGTCTAATCTATTAATTACTACTCTAGCGTTATAAAGACTAGAGCACTTGATGCAAGCGGGAATCCAATAAATAACTTGAATGTAAATAAAAGTAATTAAAGAACTCAGGAATTATGAATTGAAGAACCTGGAGAACGATGAAGAACGAACCAGTTGCTGCAAATGTACAATGTTGAGGAAGATCCGACAGATCCGGCTCCTCCTCCTCTGCTCTCCTCTTCTCTCTCCCTATTTTCTAGATTACAACTAGAACTAACTAGAACTAGAACTAGAAGAACTAGAACTAGAACTAGATGAACTAGAACTAGAACTAGATGAACTAGAGGTAGAACTAGATGAACTAGAGGGATCCTCTCTACTTGGATGAAGAATTGAAACCCTAACTTTGATTCTGTAGAAGAGGTATGCTCTCCAGGGGCCAGGGGGCCTTGCTTATATAGTCTTTTCAGATGAATCTGGGCCGTCGGATCAAACTGACATTTATTGAATGGTTATCCTTGATCCTTTAGGTCGGTGGAGCATGTTCCACGAAACGGGTCCGAATTGGACACCTTAGCAGGGCGGGCGCCCTGCCTCTGAGCCCGATCGCCTTCCCGTTTGTTCCCGTGGCTTCTGGAGTCTTCTAGATGATAGAAAATTGCACGGCACGTTAATATCCCTATGTAAACCCGACGTGTGGGCCTTTCTTCCATATTTCCTGATAACCCCCTGCAGAAATAGACAAACAACAAAACTCGTTGAATTCTGTCAGATAAAACCCTAAGTCTGGGTGTTGGTTGCATATAAGTCCTTTTCCATGATTAGTTGATGGTTAAATGTGAGCATTAAGGACCGTTAACACCGGTGCACACCGGACCCGTGCGCAGAGAGCTCCTCAAACTCGCAGGGTCACCGGACGCGAGCCACCGGACGCACCCTGAGCGTCCGGTGCTCACCGGACTCATGCGCGGAGAGGGTCGCCAAACCGCCCGCACACCGGACGTTGAGCACCGGACTCACTCCGGTGCGTCCGGTGCACACCTGCTACACCAGACAGTACACCGGACGCTAAAGGCCAGCGTCCGGTGCCTCCACGCAGTGCGTCCGGTGAAACACTCCCGCGACTTCTCCAAGTTTCCCACCGGCGCAATAGAAAATATACACTAATTTTTCTCAAAACCCACACCCCTCTCAACCCTAGGAACTCCACCTCCTTTGCAAATGTGCCAACACCAACAAGTGTACAACAACATGTGCAAGTGTGTTAGCATTTTCACAAATATTTTCCCGAAGGAGTTAGCCTCTCAACTTGCCATGCCACTCGATCCTAACACGTATGCAACGTTAGATCGCTCAAGTAGCACTAGATGACCAATATGCAAACAAGTTTGCCCCTCTTGATAGTACGGCCATCTATCCTAAATCCGGTCATAAACTTCTCTACACACCTATGACCGGTGAAATGGAAATGCCCTAGGTTATACCTTTGCCTTGCGCTTTCCATTCCATCTCCTCCAATGTTGATGCAACACATGCACCAACCAATCACCAAATGATATGATCCACTTCATATCATCACGTGACCGTATTAGTTCATCGATCTTGACCTCACTTGCTCTTCACCGTTGCCTCGGTCCATCGGCGCCAAGTCTTGCTCAAGCTTCACCGTCACACGCGGTCACTCGCTTCAAAGCCTCCGACTTGCCCTACACTCTTGCAACTAGTCCATCAAGCCAAGCCTCATCTTGATCTTCTCCACCTTGGTCACATGACTCCATGTCATGTCTCATATGCAATGAGCTCCTCTATCATCACATAATCACCTGTGGACTAATCTCCTGTGTATCTCACATAAACACTATTAGTCCACCTAAGTTGTCACTCAATTACCAAAACCAAACAAGGACGTTTCAGCTGCTCACGGCTACGAGCGCTCTGTCCAGGGGGCTGGCTGTCGGCCCGAGCGTGGCTACGGTGCGGGAGGGGCGGCACACTTCCCTGCACCACCTCCGCCGCCCGTGACCCATCGTACGGACTCTACCCTCCTCGCTGCTCTCATCATTGCTCGCGCTACGGCTGCGGAAGGATGGGAATGCATGCGGGAGGCCGCCCTTGCTTGGGAGCGCGAGCGTGATGCGGCCGACGCGTTGGCCCACCAGATCGTTGAAGCAGAGCAGTTCCTTAGCATCTCATCCTCGCCCGACGTTGGGAACACATCCTCAGCATCGGCCCCGGTCGTCTAGCATGATCCGGCTGACCCCCACGTGGTGTAGCTCCACTACCAGGCCGGGGGCGTCTAGAACATTCGCCTCCTCGTCCCGGTCGTCCTCGAGCTCGAGTCCCCCTCCTACGCTCACTAGAGGGACTTGGTCCTCCTCACCCTCCGCCGCTACGCCCTCGACGACCACGTCCTCCTCGACACCATGGGGGAGATCCAGACCCCCCTCGTGGCTACGCCTCGATAGCATCGTCCTCTCCTGGATTCTGGGGATGATCTCCCTGGACCTCCACGACCTCATCCGCAACACTCTGAGCGCTCGCGGGGCCTGGCTGACGCTCGAGGGCCAGTTCCTAGGCAATGCTGAAGCCCGGGCTCTATGACTCGACGCGAGCTTTTGTACCTTCGTCCAGGGTGACCTCTCCGTCAGTGAGTTCTGCCGCCAGATGAAGGGCATGGCGGACTCACTTAGCGACCTCGCCTGGCCCATGGAGGACCGTATCTTGGTCCTCGACGTTCTCCGCGGGCTCAGTGACCGCTGCTCCTACCTCGGGACGTGGATAAACCGGCAGCGGCCCTTCCCCACCTTCCTGCAGGTCCGTGATGACCTTGTTCTGGAGGAGCATACTTAGGGCCTCCAGCCTGGGTCCACCTCCGCCCTGGGGTCCTCGTCCTCCTCGACTGCTCTCGCTGCTACTCCTCCACCCCGTCCTGCCCTGCCACCACAGTCGTCACTTCTCGGCCCTCTTCCCCCCGGGCCAAGCGAGGGTGGGGGGGGCGTGGCGGTCGTCGTCGCCAAGGTAGGGGACGTGGAGCAGGTCGTGGGGGCAACACGACGCCGCCACCTCCATGGGTTCACCCTAGCCATCCTTCCACAACCCATGGTTAGGGCGCATCTCCATGTGGCCGTTCCAGGCTCCCTGTGGCGAGCCTCACCCACCGGCGGCCATGCTTGCTGGAGCTTCCTCGGGGTCTTCCTCCGCGACCCCGTGGATGGCACCACCCGCGTCTACATGGTCCGGGCCTGCCGGCTGGGACCAGGCAGCTTTGGCCCACTCTTTCAGCACCATGGCCCTGACACCTCCAGGTGGGCCAGAGTGGGTCGCTGACTCTGGGGCGACTTACCACACCACCCCTAACCCTGGTATACTTTCTTCTGTTCACCCTCCTTCTTCCTCTCTTCATTCATCCATTATGCTCGCAAATGGGTCCTATCTTCCAGTCACCTCTGTGGGTGCCGCTGGCCCCCATGGTTCCTTTCGTCTTCTTGACATTCTTGTTGCTTCTTCTATGGTTCACAACCTTCTTTCCATTCATCGTTTTACAGCTGACAATTCTTGTTCTGTGGAGTTTGACTCTTCTGGTCTTACTGTGAAGGATTTGGCTTCTCGACGTCCTCTGCTATGATGTGATAGCTCGGGGCCCCTTTACACTCTTCGCTTTTTTGTATCTGCTTCGCCTCCTTCACCAGTTTTGTCAGCTGCCTTCACCACCACTACTTCCACTACTTGGCACCAGCGTCTCGGCCATCCTAGACGTGATGCCCTGATGCAGCTCAGTCATAGTTCCGATATTTGATGTACTCAGGCTCATGATGAGCATTTGTGTCATGCGTGCCAACTGGGTCGTCATGTTCGTCTTCCTTTTTATAGTTCTTCTTCTCATGCGGCCCACATTTTTGACCTTGTACATTGCGACTTATGGACATCTCCTGTCATCAGTACTTCTGGATACAAGTACTATCTTGTGGTGGTTGATGATTATTCCCATTATTCCTAGACTTTTCCTTTACGTGCGAAGTCTAATGCTTTTCCCACGCTTGTCCACTTTTTCGCTTGGGTGTCCACACAGTTCGGCCTCACCATCAAGGCTGTCCAGTGTGACAATGGTCGGGAGTTCGATAACTCCACCTCTCATGCCTTCTTTCTCTCTCACGGTGTCCAGTTGCGCATGTCTTGCCCGTATACCTCCTCTCAAAACGGCAAGGCTGAGCGCATGATTCGCACCACCAACGACACTGTGCGTACTCTTCTCCTTCAGGCCTTGCTCCCTGCTCGCTTATGGGCAGAGAGCTTACACACCTCCACATACCTCCTTAATCGTCTTCCTTTCGCGGCTTGCCCAGCTCCCATACCACACCACGCTCTCTTCGGGACCCCCCTCGCTACGATCACCTTTAAGTCTTTGGGTGTGCATGTTACCCAAACACCACCGCCACCGCTTCTCACAAGCTGGCTCCCCGTTCGACTCTCTGTGTCTTCCTTGGGTACTCTCCGGATCACAAGGGGTACCGATGCTACGACCTTACCTCTCGTCGCATCCTCATCTCTTGCCATGTGGTGTTCGATGAGTCTGTCTTTCCCTTTTCCACCACTCCCACTCCCGCTTCCACTTCGGAGCTTGACCTCTCCTCTGTGTTTCCTACTGACCCGGTGGTCCAGCCACCTTTACCGGTGTTTCCTGTAGGTCCTGCTACGTCTCCTGTCGCCTGTGACACCTTGGGGCCTCTACCTTGCCCGGGTCCTGAGGGATCACCTTTCGGCCCGGCCTGTGTGCCTCACACAGGTCCCGGGTCAGATCCTAGGTCGGCACCTTCGACTCCGGCCCCACCGGCACGTCGCCCAGCCGGTGCGTGTCCACCAGCGACGTGCTCCCGGAGTGGGTCCCGGGTCGGCGTCTCTAACTCTGGCCCCACCAGCACGCTTCGCCTAGTCGGTGCGCGTCTACCAGCAACGTGCCTGGCTAGCGCCGCTGCCTTCGTCAGCACCAGTGGCCCCCTCTTCGCCGAGGTCACCTACACCACCGGCGATGTCTTCCCCGCTTGTGACACCGACCCCGTCGCCGCGGCCCCCAGCTACCTAGGTCGCGATGCCGGTGTACCACGCTCCGCTCCTTCACCGACACCAACGTCATGTTCACCCAATGGTGACACGACCCGCGGCTGTTACCTTGCAGCCCCGGGCTCTTGCAGCGATGCCTAGGCCTGGGCAAATTACCCGATACCCATTACCCGTACCCGAATTACCCGAATCCGGACCTGAATTACCCGAACCCGAGGTACCTGATCCTAAATTCGGATAGCGATTTTGATTACCCGAAATTAGTTTGGGTAATTCGGGTAATATCCCCCGGTACCCGAACTACCCGAATTACCCAAATATTTGTCTATATGTTTGTATTTATCATGTGTTGTTAGTTAAATATTAGAACTTATCAATTTATTAGAACATAATTCTCTTTGTTTGAACAAGTGATAGTAATATATTATTCTCTACAAAATGATATTAAAATTCTATACAAATTGCTGCTAAAATTATATATAAATTGCTATTGAAATTTTGTATAATGTTTTTTTTTTAAATTCGGGTAAATCGGGAATACCCGAACCCGAACCCGAATTATCGGGTATCCGAATTTGCGGGTAGTGTTTTTTTGGGACTAATATCGGGTAACAATTTTCATTACCCGAATTTTAAATTACCCGAATTACCCGACCCGAAAAAATCAGGTAACCCGAATGCCCAGGCTTAGCGATGCCCAAGGACTCGCAGGTCTCCTCGGTACCCTCTTCCGTCCACGAGGCTTTGCTGGACCCTCACTGGCGCTGAGCGATGGAAGAGGAGTACGCGGCCCTCCTCGCCAACCAGACTTGGGATCTTGTCCCTTGTCCGCCAGGCTCCAACATCGTCACCGCCAAGTGGATCTGGACCCACAAGCGCCGGGCTGACGGCACTCTTGAGTGTTACAAGGCTCACTGGCTTCTCTAGGGCTTTACTCAGCGGCCCGGTGTCGACTATGACGAGACCTTCAGCCCGGTGGTGAAGCCGACCACCGTCCGCACGGTGCTCTCGCTGGCTCTCACGCACGGCTGGCCCGTGCATCAGCTGGACGTCAAGAATGCCTTCCTCCATGGCGTTCTCACTGAGATAGTCTACTGTAGTCAGCCGACGGGGTTTGCTGACTCTTCTCGTCCCGACATGGTATGTCGGCTCAACAAGTCTCTCTACAGCCTCAAGCAGGCCCCCGAGCATGGAACCATCAATTTGCTGCCTTTCTACTAACTCTAGGGTTTGTGGAGGCTAAGTCAGATACCTCTCTATTCATCTATCACCATGTTGCTGAGACTGCATATCTGCTGCTCTATGTTGATGACATTGTCCTCACAGCCTCCAGTGAGTCACTCCTTCGACGGATCATCGCCTCTCTTCAGCAGGAGTTTGCCATGAAGGACCTGGGTGCACTACATCACTTCCTTGGGGTCGCTGTTGAGCCTCACCCTGCTGGATTACTCCTTCACCAGAGGCAATACACTCTTGATATCTTGGAGAGAGCTCGGATGACTGACTGCAAGCCCTGCTCCACTCCAGTTGACACACAGGGCAAGCTCTCGGAGACTGAGGGTACACCAGTGACAGATCCCACTACATATCGGAGTCTTGTCGGGGCACTTCAGTACCTCACCTTCACCCAGTCGAATATCACTTATGCAGTTCAGCAGATCTGTCTCCATATGCATGATCCCCGGGAGCCACACCTCACCGCTCTCAAGCGGATCCTACGCTACCTCCGCGGCACCGTCGACTTCAGTCTCCAACTTCACTGACGGTCGTCCTCCACCGAGCTCATCGTCTACACTGTCGCTGACTGGGCCGGGTGTCCGGACACCCGCCGCTCCACCTCCGGCTACGCCATCTTCTTAGGCGACAACCTGGTGTCCTAGTCATCCAAGCGCCAGCCGGTCGTCTCCCGCTCCAGTGCCGAGGCAGAGTACTGCGCTGTCGCCAATGGTGTGGTTGAGGCCAGCCGGAACCGCCAATCCTGAGGGTAGTGGCTTTGCCACCATGGTCATGGCGACGGTTGTTGGAGCGCTGGCCACCGCCAGGGGTATTGCCAGGAGCAGCGCTAGGACCACCAGTGTCACCGTTCGGTGAACGCTGAGGAGTAGGAGATGGCACAGTGATGAGAGCGTGGGTGGGGGAGCATCATTGGTGACATCGCCAATGTCAATCTCTTCAAGGAGGAGCAGGGTGCATGCCTAATCAAAGTTAGGGAATGGACGCTACATTTCAGGTTATAAACCATGTGGCCAAACTTCCAGTTAAGCCCTCGAAGGAGTGTTAGCATGAGGGTCCGATTAGCAATGGGATCGCGGAACTCAGCGAGGGCGCTTGCCATCGTCTCCAGGCACCGACAATAGTCGGCAATGGACAAGGCCCCTTGCTTGAACATGCGAAACTCGGCAGAGAGGAGGAACTCATTGTCGAGCACCGACCAGGTGATGCGGGCGTTAGGCTCGCGAAGCATGAACGACTACTGAAGATCAGCAGTGATGGTTCCATGGATCCAGGTGAGGACGATGCAATCCATCTGCGCCCACACCAAGCAGTCGAGATGGCCACATCGGAGAGCACGTGATCCGTGAGTGCATACTTGCTGAGGATAACGAGGAAGATGTTGCACCATCGATTCTAGTTGTTGGCGGTGCGATTGAACGTGACAGGGATGAGCACCTTGATGTCGACGATGGTGAGGGCCTAGGCGTGGACGGCGGCGTGCTTCGTCTCATTGGCATCAAGGGCAGCAACGTGGTCAGCCTCACCCTTGGTAGTGGCCTTGCACTGGAGATGCTCCTCCTCAGCAACAACAGTGGCGGTGGCGGCGATATCTGATGATGCCATGCGTGGTGCCTATGGGTACGCACGTGTAGAGGAAGGGGGATGGCAGATGAGATCCTAGTGACGGCAAGCCAGCCGGCGAGTTGTTCTTGGTGGCGGTGGCTATAGGTTTTGTGGAAGCGGAGAGGTTGCAAGAGCAAACCGTCTCTTGATACCATGAGAGAATATTAGGGTTTGGCTAATGCTCAATTAACATTGATTTGTGGCAACAATTAACATTGATTTTATGGAGACGGTCGGGTGGCTGGCTAGTGGGCCTTTCATACGATTAAAATCATTTCTTCCTATTTTTAAAACCTAATTTATATTTTGTGGACAAGAATTTCCATAGGTGGTTGTCTTAATTGAACCGCCTGTGGAAATCGTTTTCCGCTGGTGGTTCTCAGTTAGCCGCTAGTGAAAATATTCATTTCCACTAGCCCCTAGCACTAGCGGTTGTGAAAAACGACTGTGCAAATGGGTTAGGATCCACCTGTATAGAGCTTTTGTGTACTAGTGTTGAGTACATACAGGCACGATGGGGAGCCAGAATTGGTGGGCCCATGGTCCATGGACTCACAAAGTACTCAATGGTTGTCATATATACAATCAATGTTAATTGAGCATTATCCCTACCCTAACTGTTAACTTGCAGAAGAGAGACTAGAATCATGGTGATCCCTCCACCAGAAAGGGCAGCTAGAGTCACACGTTTCCTTAAGCCCTACCTGTTGAGGATGCATTTCACAAACAAGTATGTACTCAGTATCTGCGCAGGTCATCCACACCCCAACATTAACGTACGGTTGCACATTCTGCAAGCTCCGGTGCAAATACACTGCTGAAAGTTTATATTATTTTTTGAATATCTTAACAACTTTAAATGTAAAAACTCAAAACTATAAAATTGTAAATCGCACTGAGGGCTACAATTTTGATATAAAAAGTATTTTTATTTGATGTCTTGTAAAAAAGATATTATTTCTTTAATGCGACAAGTGTTAGTATGTGATTATTATGTCGCTGAAATCTTATATAACTTTTTTAAGCATATTAAAGTCCTCAAATGAAAAAATGTAAAACTAGAAAGTTATAGATTTCATCGACATCTATAATTTTAATATAAAAATCATCTTCATACGATGTCATGTTGAAGAGTTATATTTTTTTCAAAAATTCAGTCTTGTCACGCGACAAGGTTTTCTATATCGGAAACACCGTATGACGTGGCATATCTTGCCACACCAACGCATGTGGCGCAACAACGTTATTTGGTCACGTCAACAAGATTGGCACCGCCAAAAGGTTTAGATCTATAAAACTTTTAGACATGATTATTATTAAAATATTGAATAATAAAAGATTAAAATATAAAAAATATCAACCATTTTTTGGGTATCACTGTTGGGCGTCATAATGATGGCCGATTTCTTTTCCAGCGATAGTATTTGTTGGATATTTTGGACCATGCTGGTATGTGCGACTGCAGGCCCTGAGCACATATGTGGATACTCACTCCATGTTGTCTACTGCTGACACAACGTTGGTGTCTGATCCTACTCACTCCGCAGCATCGCACAGTATCTTACTTTTACTCGTCCGGATATCGTTTATGCTGTTCAACAAGTGTGCTTGCGTATGCAGGACCCCAAAGACCCTCATCTTGGTGCTATGAAGAGGATCCTGCGGTACTTACAGGGCAGCAAAGGAATTTGGCCTCCATCTCTACCGGACGTTGCCGATTGATCTACACTGATTGGGCCAGATGCCCTAGTACTCGAAAGTCTACCTCTGGCTATGCTATCTTGTGTGGGAACAATCTCATCTTCTGATCTTCTAAGCGCCGCCCGACAGTATCCTGTTCAAGTGCTGAGGCCAAGTATCACACGGTGGCCAATGGCATCACTCAAGCCATGGCTAAGCCAGCTCTTGGGTGAACTCCGCTATCCCTACGTTGTGCCATCATTGTTTATTGTGGTAACATCAGTGCAGTCTACATCTCCATCGACCCCGTTCAAGACCAATGCACTAAGCATATGAAGATTGACCTACACTTTATTCATGAACGCGTTGTTTGCCAACTTGCATAAACTTTGCTTTCACCTCTTTTCTGTCCTTGTTGATTGACCTAGGCCTTCTGGGTCACCTTCAGTTATAGACGCACATGCTCACAAACATGAGCGCACACTCACCCCTATGAACACACACTCTACGCCTATGGGCACCTCGGAAGAACCGAGTTTGACCGGTAAATCTCGAGAGTGATGAAGTCACCACAGGCGTCTCGCTGTCGACGGACACGTCGCCTACCACTGAAGCATAGCGCCGTTAATTCTAGAATAAATTCAAAAAAATACGAACACCCGTATCAAGTCGGGGACTTAAACTCGGGTGGGCAGGTTCCACCGTAAGGATCCCAACTAGCTGATCTATGATCAGTTCGCCTCCTTCTCTTTTTATTTTCTTAAGATAAACATGTTTGTCTTTTGCTTTTAATATATTAATATATCTTTCCCCTAGTGATCAACAGCTTCATGCATAGATAAAAGAACGAAATTGGAGAGAACTAGGATAAGCTACTTTTTTCAGCTTCATCCCAACTCATATCTTTGTGAGAGAAGAAAAAAATAGCTTCACCCATCAAACTGTTTTAGAAAAGAGTGTGTTTGGCAAAAAAAAAAAAAACAGCTCACAACACACTCGTCTGATTATATTCACCACATAGATAATACATTGGTTTCTCTTTGGGTCCATTTGAAGATTTGCCCAGCTACTTTACTTATTGTTGCACGACAGCTCCATGCAACTTTATTCTTCTCTCCAGCCCCAAGCAAAGAGCTTTTCTTTCTGAAAGCTAGCTATGTCCAAAGTTCTTACCTGAAGCTCACTTCACTTGCTATGGATTGAAGAGAGCTTGATAGAAAACACAGAGGCCACATACCCTGTTTCGACCACTTGATCCCCTCAGCTCACCACATACCAGTTAATTTCTGAATATATATCCAGAAGCTAGCTACCTGTCAGAGGTAACTCTTCTGAACTATACATGGCTAATAGCATTTCTTACTTGCATCTTTGGTTTAAATCATATAGGTACCTATACTATATGGATTAACATGTGTGTTTTACGGTATATGGGCTAGAATTCGTATTTGGTGTGAGGGTGCAACGATGTAAGAGATATCTGAAGCTTCTTCACCTAATTTGCTGGTCCTTACTATATATACACAGAAATTCATCATGCCTCGAGAGGTACGTGTTTTCTCCATCCATCAAGATACATACGGTGCTTGCGAAACATAGATCGAGATGGTCACTTTTTGTGTTGTCAGCAACGTTTGGGAGCTGCTGAAAGTATGGCGGTTTCCTGTATACTCAAACAAATTAGGAACTCAATCTGGCTTCGGGCTCGCTCTCATATATTAAATACAGTACTGTACTAGAAAGAATTGCCCATCGACAAGGCCATACATGGATGGATGAAGTGGGTATTCGTAGTCTCTTGGTTGAAACTATTAATTAGTGTAAATATTAAATGAGAAATTATGCCCTTATTAAACAGTCAATTATTATGGACAGTTAATATATTATATTGTTTACTCCAGGAATCAGAAGGCACGTTAAAGAAAACAAAACTAGGCAAACCAAAATCGTTCCTTCAGTAACTATGTTTAGTAAAACTTTAGTTTCAATTTCCCTCAAAAAAAAAAAACTTTAGTTTCAATTACCCAACCCTTGTCGTGGTCATGTCTGTGTATCGTCATGTATATGAATTTACAGATTTCGCACTTCAATTCTTTATTTTATTATGTGTTGCATCCACATGTTTAGTTGAACCTCTGATGCTTTGTCACACCCAATTTAAAGGATAAAGCGGGATGCATAATCTTATGTGCGCCCAGAGATCAGTCACACATAAGCTAACAAATTACATAAAGTATCAACACGAGTGTTTATTATATCACAAATATCAGCACATAGTCTTTACATAAATATAATAAAAATATAAAGATAACTCTCTCGCGGTAGCTCCAAAGCACAAAGACGTTAATTAGTTGACCACAAGACTAGAAGTCCTCAAAAAAGTCGTCATTACCAAAGCTATTTGTTATCCATCTGATATTTTTATCCAAATAAAGAAAATAAACAAGAATAAGTACATCTTGTATTTAACAAGTCTAACATGATGTTCATGTGGCTCAAAAGGCATGACACGGGTTTAACTGTATGTTGTTTTTAGTTATCATAAATTTAGCATATGAGTAGCAAAGTTGTCATAATGCCATAGCAAACACATGGTAAAATGAAGATTGAACAACATAAATAAAATAATTAATAGTAATAATCTATTCCGTAAGGGTTCCAAGGACGCTCGTGACAGTGAGCACAACTAATATACTAGTTCTACGCTCTGAAGTGGTTTTACACTTTCACTATGAGTTGTGATTCACATATGGCCGAGGTCATGCAAATGGAGGGCCGCTCTTCCTGATGGCATATTCCGCACAGGCTATAGACACAAGGACAAAACACCGCACTACACCCAACCCAAAACACACGCAATTTGTGTCTTTGGGTAACCTCTAACAAGCTAGAAAAGGTCATCTTACATGACTAAAGCTAGAGCCATGCAGCCTCCACAGTTGTACTATAAGTTCCGGATTATCACTTATAGATAGGTCCTTAAGGAGAGAACTAGAGCACCATAAAATAGCCCAATGCTCTCACCCCCTTTATTATTATTACTAAAATGTCAATTTTTAAGCTTAAAAAAAGTCATCTTTTAATGTTTATTGCATATTCTGTTAATCAAGTTATATGATCATGCCTTATGCTGAGCACTAGCAATAGCTACCCAATGCAATATCCCATGGGAGTCAAATGTATAACAACAACTCTACATAATCCTTATAAGGAGACACATGCATAATGAATTATATGTATAAAAGTTAGTTAGGAACAAAGATAGTTCTATGCTATACTTGTCTTGGTCAAAGTGCTCCTGCTGATCCTGCTCGTAGATGTACTCTTCATCACCCATGAATTGCTCGCCGTTTATACTCAATCAACACAACAACAACAATCATCCAGACACAATCATGCAAAGCAAACATATCTATAATTAGAATAGTATGCCAACAGTATTGAATCAAGGTGAGAAGTTTGTAAAACGAATCTAGATCTCGTTATGATCACAAAGATCAAGAAACTTAGAACTATAACGAAGAAGTTATGAATTAAACAACATTTCCTTTAATAAAATAATAGATTAAAACTAATCTTGAATTTTAAAAGTTGAAAACATGCTTAACTATAGCATTAGATTACGTTATTACGAATCTATCATAATTTGAGCATATCAAATTGAAGTTAAAATAAATATTTTATGGCTAAAACAAATTCAGTGGCAATTATGTAAATAAAGAAAATATATTTTGAATCTAACAGAGGGAATCTACTTTTTTAGGAATAGAATATGTATTCCGCGAATACGCTTCGGACCGTGTGTTCTATTTTCAAGAATCTGAGGGGCCCTTAAGCAAAAGTAGTAGCCGAATGGGTGACATTTGAACATGAGCAGTTGGATCTGATTTGGTTGGTCCAGATTAGATCTGGGAGGGAGTAAGAGGGGTTGCCGACCGGCTCCTGTGGTAGTATGGCGGATGTCCATGGCCGGCAATGAGAAACTCGATGGCGTACACAAATCATGGCATATAGGCCATGACGGAGTGAGCCAAAAGCATGGGGGAAAGAGGGTGGCAGAGTGAACTCACCACCAGATCTCAACGATGGGAAAACTTGAAGACAATGGGCGGCTCGACATGGTGGACCATGTCCAACCTGAGGACAACGACAACACGGTGAGAGAGAACCAGAGCAAGAAAGATAAAAAGAAAAGGAAGGGGCCTAACGGCTTTGCAAAACCAATGCGAAGCCCGACGAAGTGCTTACGGTGGCAGTGATTCAGTGGAACAGGGACTCGAGTTTAGCAGTGGTGGCGTTGGGTTTGCGACGACTACAGGCTCAAGCGAAGGTTATGGCTTACGCTAGGGAAAAGCGGCAAAAGGGAACAGAGACGAACCCCGAGCCCTAGCAAACCAACGCCTCGACCGAGCCCTTGGCCTCGAGCGCAATCTATGCCTCGCCTAGGACTCTCTGTTTTCTCAATTGTACTGGGATTCGTTAGGTGGCGTAGTCGGTACTTCCGGCGGCGCCTCTTCTTCATGTATGGTTATCTTCTCTTTCCACACCTGACTCGGTGCTACGGTCTCCTCTAGATAATTCTGTTTAAATTGTATGTCTTCTGACCTTACAACTTCTCCTTCATAGTTTGCCCATTCGTCCTTGATGATTTGCCTCCTCTGGTTGCGGTTGCGTCGCTTTCTCACCTGCTTAGATTCTTCAACGATATAGTTAGGGTCAGTAAAATAGCAGTGTACCTTCTCTGAGGGGAAGTGCATATGGACTTCTCCAGTTCCAATGTAGATGATTGCTTTAACGGTGCTGAGGAACGGTCTTCCAAGGATGATGGGTGGATCATATTCGTCTTCTCCCATGTCAATAACCTGAAAGTCTGTGTAGACAAAATGGTCGTCTATTTTGACAGGGACATCAGTTACTATTCCTTTAACTTCTCGAAATGTCTGATCTGCCATCTGGAGCTGAATGTATGTTGGTTTTAAGGGCATGGTCCCGAACAAGAGCCGATAGGTGACTACGATCATTATGTTGATGCCCAATCCGGTGTCGCAAGTTGTCTTGTAGAAGTTGTATCCATTTATAAAGCAATAGATGCTTGGCATTCCTGGGTCATCCTTCTCGGTCAGAAACGGTGACTTAAGTTGGTGATCTTGGCCTCCATGAACTGCAGTGACCATCTTAGCTGACTCGGTCCACACTTGCTTGTTTCTATTCCTCCTGTTTGTCCTCTTCCTTGATTCACGTCTGTTGATGCAAAAGCGGATCTGCAAACACAAAGGGCTAATACCCGATTCAAACGTTAAGGCGTGCCAGCCGATTTGACCTTACTATCGGCAAAGGAGATAACTCGAATACTTTGGTCCCGACAACAGCGATGCACCCGGATGTCATGGCCAAGAGGTATTCACGCGGAACTCGAGAATACGCCGAGCTTAAGTCGACGAATTCCTAAGAACTCGTAATAAAAAGGAAAAGTATGACGAAGTCGTCGAAAAAGTAAGTACTGGAATATGAGTAAAAACTTGTGTTTGATTGATTGATAGATTGCTTGATTACAAGGCCCTAGGGTCTACATTTATACCCTGCTCAAAGAGCTACAATCAGACACGACTAGGACTCAAATTCCAAATTAAACGGAATCCGTATACAAAACGAATTTAAATAACTAAGGAAAAACTATCCCCTTGTAACCAGCCGAGACACCGCCACAGATCAATCGGCAACCTCCACGCTTTCCTTCTGAGTTATCGGCAGACCTCCTGTTATGGCCATCGGCAAACACTAATACTGATCATCGGCACGAACGCGCCACCACCTCTGGACTTAGTCACATTCAGTTGTCTCTTCATCGGCAACCACCCTCATCGGCAACTTCCCTGCAAGCTAGTTACCGTTGCCCCATCTGCCGATCCGTACTTTACTGACCCCCAAGTACGTGTCCAAAAACGGTGTCAACACATGCCCCCCAATTTCGGAGTATAAAATCATTAATGCTCCGAAATTCTCAGCAGTAATGTTGCCTTTCCGCAATTAATTCTTCCAATTTGGTAACCGACAGTTAAATCTGAACAACCTTGGCCCGTTTCTCCTGCAGATTCCTCGAATTCCTCAACCTCCCGAACCGGATCTCTCCACTTTATGCACCCATCGGCAATATTACCGTTAGACGGAACTGCCGATGGACCGACCAAAAGATCCCGCATAGTGAAATATCTCCAAAATCATGACCGCTTGCCATCAAATCACCTGCGCAATCCCTTGATTACCGTACAAACAGTTACCATATCCACCTAAACACCCTCGGATTTCACGGATGCGGCAAGGAACTCCGTCGGCAACATGAATACCATGTTGACATCTGCCGATGGTCCCTTTCCCTTTGGATCCGGCTGTTGCTGATCCCCGGATTGTCTCGAATTCTTGCCTTTGTTTAGCTCTTCTCTTCTTTCACGCTGTAGCCTTCTTTTTTGTGTCCTAGTCAATCCCTCTGGACACCATGGAGGAAGTTGTGGCTGCCTTGCCGATGGGCGACGATTCTCCTTTGATTCCATCCGATAAGTATTAGCATCCCTACAGAATATGAACTCATCGGGAACTCGTGCATTGGCCATCTCTTCAAGATCTTTATGGTTTCTGGGAAAATATTCAACACGATCACCAAGCCTATCGTGTACGCTGAGTCTGCCCCCCAGCCGATCATGAACTGACGCTCTCCCCCTAATCGGCCCCTTAAATCGCCAATCATCATCCTGATACTCCGATTAGGTCTATCATACCGATCATAACCATTGCACTCAGGGCAATCCCTAACAGTGGGCAGTTTGATGTTTCTTTCCCAGCAATGGATAAAGAACGGGCAGTTCCAGTGATCCTTGTGCCGATTCCACTCCCGTCGGCGTCTTTCTTCTTCCCGACGATAGTCCTCCTGCTGGCGCCGATACCGATCTTCACGTTGCTGCCAAGTTTCCCGAGGCCTTCTATGAGTTATCACAATATCGGATCGGGGAGGCCTCCCTGAGCTATTCCCTTCCTGAATCAAACCTTTTCCTTTGGCATCGGTAGCAGTAATCTGATGCTGTGGATCTACCGATGCACTTCTTTCAGCTGCTTCCGACGTCAAAACCTTGGTCTTCCCTTTAGCATCCAACATGTTTGTTGGGAAAGGATGTTGATCAATCTTCATTGGCTTCTGAGCTTTAGAACTATCAAACTTGATTCTCCTAGATTCTATAGCCGATTGCAGCTGTTGCCTGAAAACCTTGCACTCATTGGTGCTGTGAGAGATTGCATTATGCCACTTACAGTATTTCATCTTCTTTAATTCTTCAGCCGATGGAATAACATGGTTAGGCGACAACTTGATTTGACCTTCCTGAAGTAGAAAGTCAAATATTCTATCGACCTTGGTAATGTCGAATGCGAACTTCTCTGGCTCTTTATGCCCAAAAGGACAAGACATCGGCTTCTTGTTCTTCACCCATACTGCTAAACCGATGACTGGCTCCTCATCAGAATCCGAGCTCGCTGCTTCATCAACAAACGATCCCTTTTTGTTCCATGCTCTCTTGGTTTCAAAAGGTTTAATATCCTGGTCGGAAATCCTCTACACCAATTGTCTTAAGCTCTCGAACTCTTGGGAAGCATACTTGTCTCTGATATGTGGCAACAAACCCTGGAAAGCCAAATCGGCCAGCTGCCGATCATCCAGAACCAGGCTATAACATTTATTCTTGACTTCCCGCAACCTCTGCACAAAGCTTTCAACCGATTCATCATTGCGCTGTTTCAACCTGACTAAATCGGTAATCTTCTTCTGATGGACTCCAGAAAAGAAGTATTTATGGAATTGCTTCTCCAAATCGGCCCAAGTAATCACTGAGTTAGGAGGTAACGATATAAACCAAGTGAATGCCGATCCAGACAGCGATGACGAGAACAATCGAACCCTTAATTCATCTCTGTTAGCAGCCTCGCCACATTGAATGATGAACCTGTTGACATGCTCCATAGTTGGCATATCATCCTGTCCAGAAAACTTAGTGAAATCCGGTACCTTGTACCGATTTGGAAGCGGGATTAAATCATATGCAGGAGGATACGGTGTCCGATAAGAGTAAGTGTTGTCTTTGGGTTTTATTCCAAATTGGTCCCTCATTACTTCAGCAATCTTATCGGCCCAATAAGCATCGACATCTTGCCGATGAGGTGGTTGCGGATCTGGCACCTGTTGATATGCTTCCGCGTGTCTCTGAGGTGCACGATCTGCATGGAACATGGGGTTGATCATCTGACCACCGGCCTGCTGACCAAGATTCATCGGCTAGTTAACCAATCCTTGATTTTGAAAACTAGGTTGAACTTGTCCTTGTTGGAACCCTACAGCCTGATAATTCTGCTGAGGCATCTGTGGAAAAACTAACTGTCCCATCCATCCACTGTTAGCATTCATCGGCATGAACCCTGCCGATGGCTGAAGATTGGGCATCATCATTGGATTGCCAAACCCTGGTTGTGTCATAAACGTCTGCTGCGTCGGCATTGAGTCTGCCGATGCGTTAGGCATCTAGAAAGCCAGAGCTTGAGAATTCCCAGTGTAAGGTCTTGCAGTAGTGGTTGTAGTATACTGGGGACTCTGATTCATCGGCAAATTTGGAGGTGCCGATGCCATAGAAGCCTTGCCTCTCGTGTCAGCCGTCTGAGATGTTCCAGGAGTCTTCACCATCATCTCTGGGGGCATATGATAACCCCACCAGTTGGGAGGAACGGACCCTGACATTGCCGACGCCAACAGATCTGTGGCAAGCTTGATTGACTCGTCTGATGTTGATGGATTGCTTGTCATCGGCGTAGATTGCGCGTTAGTGACTCCTAACGTGCTTAGAGGAACGGTAGTTTCTGTACCCGCAGCGGCCGTAGTAGCCGATGGAGCTGTAACAACTGGTGATCCTGGCCGATGATAGACAGGGCCCATATAATTTGGTGGCAATTGTCCCTCTTTGAAAGTTCTAGCCATGGCGTTGAAAACCATATTGGACAGCACACCAGCTTGATTGATCAAGGCACGGTTAATAGCACTATCAACCATATCTTGAAGTTTACCAGGATTGGCATCAAAAGTAACCTGCCGGGGAGCCGACAGTGCTTCTTTCTAGATTACTTCGCCACTCCTGTTGATGCTGAAGGACTTCAAACATTGTTGCTTGTAATCCTCTATGGCTTTTGCAATAGCTTGCTTCTGCTCATCTCTGAGATTGGCTTCCGTCACGGGGATAACGTTCTCCAAGTCGAACTCGGTAGTCGACATGTCGATCTTTGATCTTGAATCTGGTCCCACCGAGCGTGCCAAAAGATGTGTTGATGCAAAAGCGGATCTGCAAACACAAAGGGCTAATACCCGATTCAAACGTTAAGGCGTGCCAGCCGATTTGACCTTACTATCGACAAAGGTGATAACTCGAATACTTTGGTCCCGACAACAGCGATGCGCCCGGATGTCACGGCCAAGAGGTATTCACGCGGAACTCGAGAATACACCGAGCTTAAGTCGATGAATTCCTAAGAACTCGTAATAAAAAGGAAAAGTATGACGAAGTCGTCGAAAAAGTAAGTACTGGAATATGAGTAAAAACTTGTATTTGATTGATTGATAGATTGCTTGAATACAAGGCCCTAGGGTCTACATTTATACCCTGCTCAAAGAGCTATAATCAGACACGACTAGGACTCAAATTCCAAATTAAACGGAATCCGTATACAAAACGAATTTAAATAACTAAAGAAAAACTATCCCCTTGTAACCAGCCGGGACACCGCCACAGATCAATCGGCAACCTCCACGCTTTCCTTCCGAGTTATCGGCAGACCTCCTGTTATGGCCATCGGCAAACACTAATACTGATCATCGGCACGAACGCGCCACCACCTCTGGACTTAGTCACATTCAGTTGTCTCTTCATCGGCAACCACCCTCATCGGCAACTTCCCTGCAAGCTAGTTACCGTTGCTCCATCTGTCGATCCGTACTTTACTGACCCCCAAGTACGTGTCCAAAAACGGTGTCAACAACGTTGAGATTGATCTGGGATTTGTGTAGTCTTGTTCTTGAAGGAAAATGTCTCCTTCCTCCCTTTGATGTAGAAACTGATCTTGGCAGCACTAGCGTAGATGACAGCTCCCGAGGTATTTAAGAATGGCCTCCCTAAGATGATAGGTGCTCTCTCATCATTACCGGTCTCTATCACCACGAAGTCTGCTAGGGCATATAAGGTACCAATTCGGACACAAAGGTTCTTCAATATTCCCTTTGGAAAACTTATCGTCTGATCTGCAAACTGCAAACATATGGTTGTCTCCAATAAAGGATATGTAAAGAATTTTTTATAGAGTACCCAGGGTATAATGTTGACGCTGGAGCCAAAGTCACAGAGTGCTTCTCGGACGTCCACCATGCCGATGGAAATTGGGATGACGGGGCGTCCTGGATCGCCTCTCTTGACCGGCAGAAGGTCAGTAGTGAATTCAGTGACGGGGTTACTCTATTTATTACCTGCATCAAACATGTCTACAAGATTTGCAGATTCTAATCCTTCCGGTTGTGATGGTATACCGGGATTAGTAGCAGGAACAGCAGCAGCTATTTGATTTAACTGAGATTCAATCATTTTATTAAAGCTAATTTGATTCTTGATGGCAGTAGAGAAATTATCCATTCTATTATTTATATTTTCTAGCATTTTATCATTAGATGCCAATTTCTTAGATAGGTTATCCATTAGCTTTCCTTGATTAGACACTAACTCTCTCACAGGTGGAAAATTATTATTATTGTTGTAAGAATTGTTATCTTGATAATTACCTGAGTAGTTAGGCCTCTGTTGATTCCAACCTTGATTTTGTTGAGGACGGTTGTAGTTGTTGTTGTTATTATTGATGTAGTTCACATCCTCAAGCATCTCAGGACAATGATTGCCGGAGTGTCCAGTATCTCCACACTCCTCACAAGTCATGTGAGAGTCGTAGATGTGCATAACTTCTTTCTTGTCTCTAGCTCTATCATCGAGCTTCTTCATGAGCAGGTCTAGCTTTGCAGACAGCATGTCTACCTCCTTGAGCTGATGCATACCTCCACCTTTCTTGCGTGTCTGGGTCCTTTCTTCATTCCAGCCTTGGTTGGACGCCATCTTCTCCACAAGAGCTGTGGCTTGTGATATGGTGAGTGATAAGAATGCTCCTCCAGCTGCAGCATCCATGGTTTCTCGGGCACTGTTGCCGAGCCCATGATAAAATGTCTGCATTCGTAGCCAACTCTCCATTCCATGATGGGGACATTCTAGGATGTAGTCTTGGAAGCGCTCCCATGCTTTTAGAACAAAATCATCATGTTGTTGCTGAAAACTTGTAATCTTCCCACGGAGAGCATTGGTCTTGCCCATGGGAATGAACTTAGCCAGAAAGTTTGTTGACCAGAGTGCCCACGTAGTATTCTTTTCCTTTGTAGCGTAGAACCACTGCTTCGCTCTCCCCAACAGTGAGAATGGGAAGAGGCGAAGTAGTATAGCATCTCTGGGGACACCTGATATGGTGAATGTGCTGCAAATCTCCAGAAAGTGTTGGAGATGAGCACTAGCATCTTCGTGTGAATTCCCATAGAACTGGTTGGATTGCACCATGTTTATAAGTCCAGGCTTGAGCTCAAAGTTGCCATTGATCTCTGCAGCAGGTCCAGTGCGGATGTTGTCCGTAGTGGGAGCTGAGAACTCGCGGATTGATTTGTTCGCCATGGCTTCGAACTCTGAAGACAAGTTCCGATGATCTTCTTGATTGGATGAAGCTTCTTGCTGAAGTGTTGATGATCTCTTCTTGAGCTTGGCTCTTGTTTTTCTGAATAATGCTTCGAGATTGTCAATAAAATTTCCTGGAAGATGTCTTCTATTCATACATTTCCCTGCATAAGATAAAATAGAAAAATATCGGGGTAAAACTGTTTGAGAGAATAGATAAGCTCAATCACATTAGTGATGCGAGTGATAACTCAAAATTCTATATCCATTCCTGATTAGTAATCAACCTTCCCCGGCAATGGCGCCAAAAATCCTTGTTGGGTATTCTTAACATCATTATCAAAAGTAGACTTAGTTTTCTAATTCTGATAACGGTGCCAAAAATGCTAAACCTATCCCTCATACCACTTAAGCCAAGTTGTCATCCCCAGCATGACATGAGAGACGCGGTATTGAAATATGCAATTGCTCTTCTAAATAAATAATGAATGGGATCTGCAAGCGCACAGATTAATACCGATGTAGCATTTTAACCGGGAAGTATTCCAGGTATCATTATTTATATTTTTACCACTGGGAAGGGATTAGCAACCATCAATATTGATTATAGAATGGAATATGAGATTGAGTATCTATCATTGCATGTATAATTGAGAACATTTATCTAACTCTTTCATACAGGGGTAAGTGTCACATAAAAGATATATGAAGTAATGAATAGTGACAAAGATAATTAATCTGATCAGCATAACTTAGCCACATAATAAATATGATAAGCACCTCAATTAGATATTCTAGAAAGTCATTATCATGGAATTAGAACGAACTACAAGAATATTTCCTAAGTTATTCTCAACTATATAGTCTAGCATTATCATAGTTAGTGCAAGCATACTTAGCAATCATTGTGAGACAAGACTACGCCCATGCATAGTGATATTAGCAAGGTAAATGAGAAACATAGCAATCACTCCCCTGTAATAATGTTGCTCTGCCAGCCCAATACACGAGAGGGGGACTATATAAGAATCAATGAAGCTGTCACTATCACGAACTACCCCACGATCTGGCATATTGGGTACAATCACAGATAAATACGGTATAAGCACCACGCCTACACAATATCTATTATTTACCCATGGATCCGATGGATAAACGCTATACGATCCTAAACATGTATATAGATCCAATCTAACTAAGCCAAGTATATAACTATGATAAACTAGGAACAATATAATCTTGAATATAAGCAAGTAGAGCAAAGTCATAAGCAATATATTGAAGTAGAACAAAGTCATATTCATAATATTGAAGAACAAAGATGATTAGAAGAACAATTAGAAGAACAATTAGAGAATTACCAAGAATCCTCTTGACAGATTCGGAAACCAATCGAAGATTGACTCCTTCTAGTTCTAATCCTATGTAGCTATGCTAATCTAGATATCTAATTGATGTGGTGGCTCTAGGCTTGATCAGAGGCTTCTTCTCCCTTGAGGAATAATGAATTAGGGTTGAGAGGCTCTCTCCTCCAGGGGCCAGGGGGTCTGGTTTTATAGTCCCTTCAAGTGAATATGGGCCGTTGGATCAAACCGACATTGATTGAACGGTTATCCTTGATCCTTTAGGTCGGTGGAGATCTTTCCCGAAAGAGAGTCCTGATCCAACTCCAGGAGGGGGCGGGCGCCCAGGTCTACTGGGTGGGCGCCTAGTGCCTGGCCCCGTTCGGCCTCCGCTTCCTTCCCGTGGCTTCTGGAGTCTTCTAGATGTAAGATAATTGTGCGGCACGTTGATATCTCTATGTAATTCCGACGTGTGGGCCTTTCTTCCTTATTTCTTGATAACCCCCTGCAGAAATAGACAAACACCAAAACTCATGGAATTCTGTGAGATAAAACCCTAAGTCTAGATATTGATTTCATTTGGATCCTTTTCTATGTTTATTTGTTAATTAAATTTGATACTTAAGGACCGTCAACAGCCACCCCTTGTGACTATAAAAGGGGAGGCAGGGCACCCCTTAGAACACAAGTGCAACACACAGGCAATACACAAACACACTGTCATATTCTACTCCACTCATGTAGAGATAGAGGACTCAGGACACTGAGTATCCCTCCACTTACTCCTTAAGCCGAGACCTAGGACACGTCCCTCTCTCGCAATCAGCTTGTACTCCCCTACTACAAGCACTCTCGGGTGCAAAGCAATACAGACCCTGACTCTCTCACTGGACGTAGGGCACCAAAGGCCCGAACATGTGTTTTCTTGCATTACCATTCGGGTTAAGGGGGGCACGCACATTCATCACTTTTTAGTGCCTGGGCCCCGAGTCCAGACACCGACACTATTCTAGTGTATAATTAAACTATTCTAATGTGAATATGTTATAATGTTGCAGTCAAAGTCAAAATCACTAGTACACAGAGGTACTATACAGGCGGTTCTAAACCCCTTTTTACAGGCGGTTTGGCGAACCGCCTGTGTTTGGTGGCCTGTGGAAATAAATTTTTCCACAGGCGGGTAACTGAGAACCGCCTGTGGAAAAGCATTTCTATAGGCGGTTCAGTTATGCCAACCGCATGTAGAAATCTTTTGGTAAAAAATATGAAATCGGTTTTTAAAAATAGGAAAAAAAAGATTTTAATACAGGGAAGGCTCACTGGCTATCCGCCCGCCCGTCTCCGTATGAAATCCTCCTGTAGAAATACATGATTTCTACATGCGGTTTTGTTAGAAAAACCGCCTGTAAAAATTGATTTTCACAGGCGGTTTTGTATTCGGGTAAGCCTCATTTTTTCCACAGGCGTTTTTTAATTAAAACCGCCTGTAAAAATTATATTCCACCGCTGGCTTTGAGCACTTTTGTACTAGTGAATATATATATTTATCAAAGTAACAACTTACATAATTCAACTCATGGATTATTAATATAGTGTGATGGGTGTGTGATACATGGGGCACTTTCATGATTACCATCCGGAGATATATATATTTATCAGTCATGCATAGTGTTCGTACTTTTTTGTTTTTCAGTTGTTCTAAGATAGTATATGTTGATATAATTTGTATGGAATTGATACAATATTTAGCTTATTTCTAATAATGAAAGAGATGGGTCTTTATATATTTAAATATAAAGCTATGTAGTATCTATTATAATGACAATGCGGGATAATACATGCAAATGTAGAGGATTAATTCAGATAATATTTCATAGTGATAATGGCTGGGAATATTCGCTACACAATAGCAGTGGTCGGTAGTTTTTTTAGGAAAGTGAAATTGATCTAATGGCTATTGTTATTGGAGGCTACCGGATTGATGGACTGATGTAAAGTTGAGCATGCAGCCCGCGGGCCAAAGGCACAGCCCAAAGCACGGTCATTTGGCCCGGCCCGAAGCACGTTGCGGGCCGTGCTTGGGCCGACCCCTCGGCCCGCTGGGCGGCACGGCACGGCACGCTTTTAACAGCAGGCACGGTGTCGGCACGGTATTAGAAAATTTGTGAAACTTGAAGTATCAGGTTCTATGACTTGTGAAACTTGTGACTTTTGGCAAATAAAATATGATCTGAGAGTATATTGTGTTATGTGAATTGTGAAATATTAATGTACGTGACTTGAATGTAATGTATTTATGTTTTGTTAAATTTTGTATTAAATTTGGTGTTTTTCATATATTGGGCCAAGGGCCGGCCCGAAGCACTATTGGGCCTCGTGCTTTTCGGGCCGGCCCGGCACGAAAATCGGCCCACGGGCCGTGCCTGGGCCGTCAGGCAGGCACGATGGGATGTGGAGGCACGGCCCGGTGGCACGCGGGCCATACGGGCCCGTGCCCTTTCGGGCCGTGCCTAGCACGGGCCCGTGCCGGGCCGGCCCGTTGCTCATCTTTAGACCGATGTCTCTAATTTTTGTAAGAATTTTTAGAAATTTGTTTTTTTAGTGTATCTGGTGTGAAACGTGGAGACCTCCAATTATTAGTAGAGTAAGACAAGATCCTGGTTGATACCCGATTAGGCAGACCTGCTGCATGCATAAACAGCAGGCATGTATCAAGATCACTAGGTGTCTTATTATTGCCCTTTTGTGTACGTCGTATCCAAGTTATTAGTGACTTAGTGATGGCATAGCAGAGCTGCTACGTATGCACCTAGCACAAATCTAGTTAGATGGTCGCAAATTATTGTACTATATATAGATATCGTTTAAAAAACAAAGCGGGACATAGATGAGATCGAACTGCTATCCTGTCAGCAAATCTTGCAGATACATGTTCTAGTTTATTTGTACATACTCGTAGTTAAGTAGCGTGTCAAGCTAGTTTTTCCACTGCAGCTGTGAAGTGTTCTCGTGTGTGTTCTCTGACATATATTCTACTACTATAACAGTCTGTGTTTTACGCACTGAGAGAAACCGACTAAAACTAATTACCATCAAATAATTTACTGCAGTATATTTATGTGGATAACGTCGGGGAGGCAGTAGATACAATAATTCGTTACTTGGAGAGCACTGCACACAAGGCCGTGTACTTTGAGGGATGGAACGGACTGGGTGCTTCCGCGGTGCTGAGAGCAATAGCAGAGAAGCCTCCTCCATCTCTGACCAAGAAATTTGACAAGATTATCCACATTGACTGCTCAAGATGGAAGAGCCGAAGAGATATTCAGAGGGCAATTGTAGATGAACTTAAGCTCCTTGGACATGTAGCGGCTCATTTTGATAGGCAAGACGAGGAGGACGATTTCAGCGGGGTAGAGCAAGCCTCTAGAGCAGAGATACTAGATGCCAAAAGAGACATCTATCAAACCGTGAGAGATGTTAGTTGTATGCTGGTGATTTTTCACAACGGAAGTGACAACATGGTTGACATGGCAGATCTGGGTATTCTTCATTTTGACTGCCGATTGCTATGGACCTTTAGAGGAAGGTTTCGTCTGGACAAAGAAATCCAGAAAAAGGTGGACAGTTCACATCTTTTTGTTGACGCTTCACATTCTTCTACCTACTACAATGAATTAGTAGAGGAAGAGGCTGGAGAAATAACTTTGTACGCACATAAAAATGGTATCACCCCTGACCTTGATGTCGTTAGAGATTGCTGCATGTACCTCTTTTTTTTAGGGAATGCATGTACCTGTTGTCATTGAATTACTATGGTGGTAGCATCATGGATTACAGCTGGGCAACCCATGCTTCCAACTATTGGGTTTGTGATGGAATTGTAGGAGACAAGGACAGCCAAGCAGCATGGGATGTTGCTCGTATTCTGCATCAGGAAATACGGCTAGAGGACTACTCATCCAGTACACTGCCTGAGTTTGGTGATCAATTAAGTATTCCTCCAAGACGTTGGATTCTGTTGACCAGCTCTGATATGGAAGAGAAGGAATACCAAGAGACGACATCCCTTTTCATAGCACCCCAAAGAGAATCAAAGAGAATCTGATCAACCATTGCCATCATTACCTAATGACATGTTCCAACAAGCAGACCAACTCCGTGTACTCAAGTTATGCGGTTGCACATTCAAATTTTCATCACCTCCATTCCACTGTTGTTAAAACTTAAGATTCCTTGGACTGTATAGCTGCATGGATCAAGAAAATCTGGCAGTGCAGAAGGAAGGTGCAGTGGCGATAGAAATTTTTCAGAGGCTATGGGTACTAGATGTGTTCCAAACGGATTGGGAATTGTCTTTTCCTGAAGAAATACAAGAGCAAGTGGCTACAGATATTAGAGAGGTTCATATAAGAAAGGGAAGGATTTGGCGCAACAGCCTTGCATGGAGACAGCTGCAGAACCTTAACAAGCTTCGAGTAATCGAGCCTACTGGCTCATGGGAGACCGGTAAAAAGGATGAATTAACAGATATGATAAAGTTGGAACTCCTTCACCTATCGGGAAACAATTCTATACAGGTTTTGCCAAGCTTGTGTGGAGCAACAAGATTGAAGACTCTGGTCCTAGATGGCTGTGTTGGGTTGGAGCATGTTGGTCCTGAAGGAATACCCCCATCACTAGAGTCATTCAGTTTAGATGGTGGAGCAGGGAAGGATGGCAAAAATCCAGCTAAATTATCACGAATCACCTTGGTGGATTGTGCAAAACTGGTGGACTTCACACTGCTTGGATCCTTGCCAAACCTTGAGGAGTTGGACCTCTCACGCACAACAGTAAAAACTATAAACCTCAAAATGGTGGTCCAAGTGGAAAAACTTGGACGAATCTTCGTGATGGGATGTCAGCAACTACGTGCTATTATTTGGCCAGAAAATGGAATGCAACAACTAAGGTTACTATGCATCGATACTATCGACAAGGTGTAGTAGTGTCTAGAGAAACTTCACACTATTCTATTGTTTGCCAGGTGCAAGATGGTTATTGCCACGCACATATGTTTCTATCATGGACATAAGGTTGCTTCAGTCATTGGTGCTAACAGGCTCTAGAGAGTTTTGCTGGAGCACAACTCCATTTAAGTTGAATCTGTACCTGTCTTGTAGTATCAATGATGATGGAAAAAACTGCAACAGTGAGAAGATGGACCCCCATTTTTATAGCACTGGACATGTTGAGTCTGCACTTGTAGCACGCAGGTCATTCATCCACAAGACATACAGCACCTACAATGATGTCAGCGTAAATCATATAGTTACTAAAAATAATGATAGTGGTGTGCTGCAGTTTGAGCCACAAGGCATCCATGTTGAGATGGGACAGGAATTGGTCGACATCAATGTGCTTGACTCCCAAGGTATAAGAGCAATAATCTTTGTGATAAATAAAGTCCAGTCTTTCCACATGTGCAACAATTCTTCAATTACCACTGTGATCCCTGAGCGCATGTTGTCTAGTGGAGACAAAATTAGTTGGGATGCTTTGAAGTGGTGCCATGTGCAGAGCTGCCCCATGTTGAAAACTGTCTTCAGTATAAACTACGATATCTACTGCTTTCAGGAACTAGAGACTATTTGGGTGGCTGATCTCTTGATGGCCAGCTCTATCTGGAGCAGAGGAAGGATATACGTAGGAAGGGACACTGATTCCTTTGCAAAACTGCGGGCTATCCATCTGTATCGGTGCCCCAGGCTCACATTCGTCCTCCCATTGTCATGGTTCTGTACCTTGTCCAGCCTGGAGACTCTCCACATAATCGAATGCAGTGATCTCAGGCAGGTTTTCCCAGTGGAGGCACGGTTCCTAAATGGAATAGCTAATGAGCATCCAAATGGCATGCTGGAATTCCCAATGCTCAAGGACTTGTGTCTGTATCATCTCTCTAGTCTGAGACAGATATGCGAGGCAAACATATTTGCTCCTAAGCTCGAGACAGTCCGTCTCAGGGGCTGCTGGAGCCTGAAGCGTCTCCCGGCCACCAACCGCAGTCAGCACGATGCTCTCCGTGTCGTCGTGGACTGCGAGAAGGACTGGTGGGACAGTCTGGAGTGGGATGGGTTGGATTTTGGCCACCACCCCTCCCTCTTCGCGCCGAGCCACTCATCATATTACAAGAAGCAGATGCTGAGAGGTGCAGTGCTTCGATGAGTAGCCAGCCTTGGGTGCTTGCTGCTGATCGCTTGCATCGTCCAGGTACATTCACATGAGCAACATACTTTCTCTGCTTTGTAATTTTTTTCACTCATTTATCTTTACTTTGTGTTCTAGTACTAATCATTTGTATATATCACCATCAACTATGTAGATTTGATGATGGGATTATCGAGGAGACGAGTGGAGCTGCTGCCTGCTTTCTGTCTCCTCGTGTTTGCTGGCCAAGCTATTGTCTTCAGTGTGTTTTCTCCATATAAACAATAATAAGTTGGTGTGTCTGCATGGTGCCATTGCATCTACCAAATTCAATCGGTGTGCTACTCTCTCTCTTATGTGTGCCTGAAATAAGAGGGTCTGATGGGGCTGTTGTGCTGTGTGTCAGTGTGTTTAAGCGTCCCCTAGAACCTACTTGGTACCATTTTTATGAGTGTGAATTATTATTTTTATTCCTAATAATATTGCGGAAAATATTTGTGAACAATGAACCTGACTGACTTGTTACCATTTCCACGAGTGTGAAATATTTATTTATCCTGTCCCTCATTCCTACACGTTCTGCTTGTGAACATATGCATTCGGCCAGCAGTTGCAGAAAATGTTAGCGTGTACTACCAAGTTTCGGGGCTAGGGCGCTAGGCGTCATTTGCAGTTGCAGAAAATGCTGCAGTTACTGTTGATATATGACAGTATTGAGTCACCCACTGGTCACAAATACATGCTTGTTTGTGTAACGCATCCTGATGAGATACATTTTTGTACATAGGCTCTGCCCCTCTGCTGCATCAAATGAATCTGGAAGGAAGATGTCCATTTTGTGTACATGATACCTAACCAATCTGTGATGTGCATATACCTATAATAATAAACACATTTGTGATCCAAATTAGGACGATCAAACAACCCAAGGCATCCAAACTAAACATTATTGGACCATTTTACAAGTTTCCATAATTATGTGTTTCCAATAATGTAAATAAAATTGCAGCATAACCTCTAATGAAAACATTAATGATGACCCTGAGCTAATTTGAGACATGCAAATAATAAAGAGCACAGAGTTACACATGATTCTATCTCTTTTTTTGCGAACAGGGGTTGAGCCCGTATTTCATTAAGACAAAAGGAGTTTACTTTTACAACCGATTGTTAGACCCACTACTAGATCATTTGCGAGTAGCAAGTGAAACATTAGCGGGGCTAACAACTCAAAACGAGGAAAAACCCAAAACTACTATACGGCGGTCGATTGTGCGACCAAGCCAACACCACCAATGGACTTCCAAAAGGAGGCTAGTGTAGAAAAACTGTTGTCGATCCACTGTGCACCTTCATCATGGATACGTTGTGCCATGGCCAAAGGAGTGGAACTCTCATTTCTGAAGATCCGCACGTTCCTCTCCTTCCATATCTCTTAGGAGACAAGGAGGACCAGAGAATCGAATCCCGCCGTTGTTGCTCCCGAAACTATAACCTGTGCTTTAGCCACCACTCTACCGGCTTACCAACACCCAAATCCACCAAGATGTGGTGGAGGTCGACGGCTTGAAAGACATGCAAGGCATGCAACCAAATTTCTTTGGTCACCACACAGCCAGAGAAGAGGTGAGTACCTGTCTCGGGTTCTTGACAACATAAGGCACAACAATCATCGTCTTGCAAACCATGTCGCTTACGCCTATCTGCAGTCCATAACCTGTTGTGCAAAGGAAACTAGAAAAATAGCTTCACTTTTGGTGGCGCTCTCATGTGCCAGAGCTCCTTGGCACCCAGCAGCTCGATCGGTCGAGCCCACGAAAAAGGGTCGGTAGGTAGAAGACATGGAGTACTCCCTCCGTCCCTTTTTAATTGTCGCTTGCGCTATCAAAAAACAACTACCGGGAATTATATATTAAACAATATTAATATTTATTATACATAATTAGTATCATTAGAAAGATCTTTAAATCTAGTTTTTTAACAAATTTATTTGGAGATACAAATGTTGCACGTATTTTCTATAAATCGAGTCAAACTTGTGGCACGCACACTAACGACGATAATTAAAAATGGACAAAGGGAGTAGTTTCCATCCCGTGATCATTTCTAGATGAAACGATCTGACTGCAAGGGATCTAGGGCGGTCTCCCAAACCAACAACCATGTCTTGATGTACTGACACAACACTAGGGTTGTCGTAGGCCCGACAATATCTCTAACCCATTACCGGTTGTGCAGAGCATCCCTAACCGACCGATCGCGCCCAGCTCTCGAGATGGCATTGTAGAGGAGCGGGACGAAGGAGCGCAATGGCCCAATGCTGAGCCATCGATCATGCCAGAATCTTGCGCTCATGCCATCCCCAAGCTGAACTGAACAAGAGGTGTCAAACATTGCTGCCGTGGACGGCTCCTGCTTGGCCGGTAGGCGAGCCCAACCCCTGTCAGGTTCGACACGACGCAGCCATTCCCACTGGAGGCGCAAAGCGTAGCCAAACGGCCGGAGGTCAATCATTCCAAGGCCCCCATTGGCCGTTGGCAAGCACACCGTCTTTCAGGCCAAGTTGCATTTGCCTCTAGAAACTGAATCCTGCCCGGTCCAAAGAACGCCCTTCTCCTCTTGTCTATCTAGCTGATCGCGCATTGGGAGAGACACGACGCGATGGCAACATGAACTGGTATGGCTGACAAGGTCACTTTCGTCAGCAGCGCGCGTCCCGTGCCCGTGAGGAGGCCCGACTTCCTGGTCGGTATTTTCACGGCCACTGCGTCGACAAGTGGCTGCTCCTCTGCTCGATGTAGTCTGTAAATGGACACCGGCACCCCAAGATACTTGCATGGAAAAGGAGTGATGCAGCACGGAAAGGCCTGCTGAACCAGTGCCATCTCTTCGGCAGAGCAACGGATTGGTGAAGCTTGAAATTTGTCCATGTTAGTGACCAGCCCCGACGCTCCTACGAAGCACTCCCGAATTGCTCGGAGGCAGCGCAGATCGCGTGCTGATGGGGAGACGAACACCACCATGTCATCTTCATATAGCGACGCTCGTTGCTGCATAACCGAGCCCAGGAACCTGGAAAGGATTTGCTGACGATCAGCTTCGACGATCATAGAGTTGAGCACCTCCATAACTATGACGAAGAGCATTGGAGACATAGGATCTCCCTGACGTAGTCCACGAGCGAGCAAAATACGGTGCCCCGGCCGCCCATTGATCAGGGGCTTGGTGCTTGCTTGCTGAGGACAGCATGATGGACAACAAGTCAGTCCACCGCTGTGGAAAACCGATATGACGAAGCAGATCCAGCAAGAAAGGCCAAGCCACGGAGTCGAAAGCCTTGTTCAGGGCAAATGGAGAGAATCTTGTCCAGCTTGACAGAGAACCGAGAAGGAAGCCAGGAGATGCTAAAAAGACAGTGTACTTCTTGTTGAAGACTTAAAGACTGCAATCATCACTAGAAGCCTGGAGGATGCCCTTGATGATGAGGAGGTTGCTCCTATTCCAGTCGCTACTCCCAGCCTTGGCACTTCGTTTTGTGGCATCCCCCTTGAGGAGTTTGCTGATGGTGAGTTCGCTCAAGTCTCTTAGATTTGGTCAATGATGAAGACATGCTTAGAAGTCTATGGATGCTGCCGGTGGGCGTGGGGCTCATGTGTTAATATATCTATATTTTCTTTTATGATGCTTTTGGCCTTGTTCTTGTTCTTGTATGGTGGCTGCGCCCCCATAAGCTACTCTCCTCTTTCTATCAACTGTTATAATGAATAATCGTGCTTGGAATATTTTGTGCCAGAACGTTCGTGGCATTAATGATAGTACTAAGTGGAATGCTATTAGAAACAAAATTGATGAAAGTGATGCTAATATCTTTTGTATACAAGAAACCAAAAGAGATTCTTTTGATTTGCGGTACATTAGAAAATTTGCTCCTAAGAGATTTGATGTTACGGCGTCAAGCCTTGCTGCGCAGGAAGTAGGGGGGAGAGAAGGGATCTCGAGCGCGGCGATTCTGGCGGCGTGTTGGCGCTGTGGCAGAGGCTGGTGGGCGAGAGGAACGTAGGCAAGGGCTGGGCGCCCATGGGAGATAAAATATCTCAATCCCAGGCTAGTTCTCATTGATCACAAATTGGATTCTTATACAATGCACTCTAACAGCCTGATGCTAAAAATAAGGACTCTAATAGGAAACCGACACAAACTCTAACTAGCCAACTCATATTTTCCTAACAAACTAAATCTTCTAATAGATCTCTATTAAATCTCTCCTGCCAGCTAGGCGACTGACTCAGCCACCTTGCTGCCTATTCCTCCTTTCATATGTAACACCAACCATAACATGTCTCCCCTCCTCCAGAAACAGCTCGTCCTCGAGCTGGAAGTCAGGATGAGCGGAGCGAAAATCAGTGACTGACTCCCAGGTGGCCTCAGAAGGTGGCAAACCTGCCCACTGGACCAGCACGTGCCAGTCCCCGCGCCGAAGGCTGGAGCACAATACACGTTCAGGACGCAGCAACGGTCGACCATGTCGAAGAGGGGGCAGCGCTGGAACCACCGACGGAGGGTCACCACGGAACGGTTTCAACACCCCAACGTGAAAGACATCATGGATCCTGGCGCTGTCAGGCAACTGAAGGCGATAGGCCACTTCACCAATACGTTCCAGAACTTGATATGGCCCAGCATATTTAGGCCCCACAGTTTACCATGACTGCCCGGCACAAGAGACTGGGTAGAACGATTAAGAAGACGCAAGAGCACCCAATCACCCACTGCAAACTCCAACGCACGATGATTAGCATCATAGAACCTGCGCGCATGCTCTTGAGCTTGAAGGAGACGGGTGCGGACTTCTTCCAGAAACTCATCCCGGTCAGCAAGAAGACCATCGACAGCAGCAGTTTGGGCACGTCCAGGCACATAAGGCGGCAACTCTGGCGGAGCACGACCATAAACCACAGTGAACGGCGACGTGCGAAGGGTTGAGTGGTAAGCTGTGTTGTAACAGAATTCTGCCCAAGGTAGCCAATCAAGCCAATCCCGAGGACGATCACCTGTGGGGCAACGAAGATACATAGCAATGGTCTTGTTCACAGCTTCAGATTGCCCATCAGTTTGTGGGTGAAAAGCTGTACTCATCTTTAACTGCACACCAGCTTGCCGAAAAAGATCTCGCCACACATTGCCAGTAAACACAGGGTCTCGATCACTGACAATTGAATCCGGAAAGCCATGAAGACGAACGACCTCTTGGAAGAAAGCACGGGCAACTAACGCCGCTGTATAAGGATGCCCCAAAGGAATGAAGTGGGTATATTTAGAGAATCTGTCCACGACAGTGAGTATAACACTTTTGCCATGGACTTTGGGAAGGGCCTCGACAAAATCCATAGCAATGTCAGCCCATACACGAGAGGGCACCGACAAGGGCTGTAAGAGGCCGGCGGGATGAAGGGCCTCCGTCTTATTGCGCTGGCACACGGAGCATGCCCGCACGAAATCCCGGACAACGCACCGATCATGCTCAACGAAGAACTCAGTGCGAAGGCGCTGCAAGGTTTTCTGAATCCCCTCATGAGCTCTGGTATGCGCCAGCTAAAGCACGTCATCAAGCACGGCCGAGGATGCTGGCACAAAGACGCGCCCCTTGTGCAGCAAGAGGCCGTCGCGGACTAGCCAATCATCAGTGCTCACACCCGTGGCCACCACATCGCGGCGTGCACGCAGTTCAGCATCATCTTCCAACTCCTGTCGCAGTGTCTCGAACAACTGGAATGTAGGAACAGACAGAGCTGCCATGGTTGGACCTGGGCCCTGCAGCGCTGCCAAAAGCGGGCGTCACCATCCCGACGAGACAAGGCATCAGCGGCAACATTGAAGCGTCCTGGCCCGTACTCAACCCGGAAATCATAGCCAATGAGTTTACTGATCCAGTGATGCTGAGGAATAGTGGACAGGCGCTGATCGAGAAGAAACTTGAGCGCATAATGATCCGTGCGCACCACAAAGCTCCGCCCCCACAGGTATGGCCGCCAGTGACGTACAGCCTGTGCCAGACCAATCAGCTCACGTTCATATGCCGCCACCTTCAGGTGCCGGGCCGCAAACAGCCGGCTAAAGAATGCAATGGGGCCCGCTCCTTGATGCAAAACAGCCCCAAATCCTGAACCTGATGCGTCACAATCCACCACAAACTCACAATTGAAATCCGGCAGATGAAGGACCGGAGCGGCGGACAGTGCAGATTTTAACGCCGTGAACGCCTCGTCGGCCGCTTCTATCCACAGGAACGCATTATTCCGCAGTAGGGCTGTGAGTGGCGCGGCAAGAGTCCCATAATCCTTGATAAATCGCCGATAATACCCTGCCAACCTGAGAAATCCCCGGAGGCCACGGGCTGACCGTGGCTGTGGCCATGATTGCACAGCCGAGACTTTGGAGACATCCATAGAAACACCATCGTGAGAAATCACATGTCCCAAGTACTGAACTGACGTCGCAGCGAAAGAACATTTGGATCTCTTAAGGTGCAGCTTGTGTGTGCGCAGAATTTCCAGGACTGCCCGCAGCTGCAAGAGATGCGCTGTCCACGTGGAGCTGTAGACGAGGATATCGTCAAAGAACACCAGCACGCAGCGACGAAGGAACGGCTTCAGAACCAGGTTCATAAGGGCCTGGAACATGGACGGCGCATTGGAGAGCCCAAATGGCATGACCAAAAACTCAAAATGGCCATGATGAGTGCGGAATGCGGTCTTGCGTATATCTTCAGGGTGAACCCGCACTTGATGATAACCTGACCGAAGGTCGAGCTTCGTGAAGAACTTAGCACCGTGAAGCTCATCAAGTAACTCCTCGACAACAGGAATAGGAAATTTGTCCTTGATAGTGACCACATTGAGGGCGCGGTAGTCTACACAAAAACGCCATGAGCCGTCTTGCTTCTTGACTAGTAACACAGGTGCTGAAAACGGAGAAGTACTGGCACGGATGGTTCCTTGCTGCAACATCTCTTCACACTGTTTCTCTAGCTCATCTTTCTGGAGTTGGGGATATCGATAAGGGCACACCGCAACCGGATCAGTGGACGGCTTGAGGTGAATCCTGTGGTCACAAGCACGGGCTGGAGGCAGACCTGTGGGTGCTGAGAATACATCTGCATAGGACTCCAGCAGGCACTCGAGCAGGGCAGGCTCGGTCCCCTTGGCCGAGAATCCCCTAGCAGCGTGAAGACGTCCTGGCGAGGGAAGTGCTGAAGCCGGTGACCCGACGCCCCGCCACAGCACGCGACACCCTTGATAAGTAAAGGCCATGCAGAGGTTGTTGAAGTCCCACAGTATAGGGCCAAGCGAGCGGAGCCACGAGACACCCAGTACCATATCGTAGCAGTCCAGGGGAATCAAGTAACAGTCCACACTGAAAGCCTCATCACCGATATGAAGATCCACGTCACGGGCCAAGCCGCGACACAACACACGGTCCCCATTGGCCACGACGACATGAGCTCCACCGCTGTCCTGAAATTGAATGCCAGCGCGCCGAGCTGCAGCCCCACTGATGAAGATGTGCGTCGAGCCCGAATCGAGGAGGGCTGTCAGCTCATGTGTGCCCACCTGAACACGAAGCTGCATTGTATCCGTCGTCCTTATACCGGTGATCGCCGAGAGAGAAATCAGCGGCTTGTCAGGGTCGAACGCGGGATCTGCAGCCTGTGGAGCAGGCTCTTCAGCGTCGTCATCCGGTTCCTCGACAATATAATCAGAAACCTCCAGGAAGAACAGCCAGGAGCACTTCTATCCCCGGACATATGGTTCATCACAATTATAGCAGAGGCCTTGCTTCCGTCGCTCTGCCATCTCCTCCGGAGAGAGTCGCTTGAAAGCCTTGGGCGGGGTCGACGTAGACGACGAACGTGCTGCCGTGGTCGCCCCGGATGGAGCAGGAAGGGCGGGAGCACCAGATGGCGCTCCCGGTGGGCGACGCCGCTGCTGGCCAGGCAAGGCAAGCTGTGCCGGGGCGTTCCGGCGTTCGTAGGCGCGTGCCAAATGCATGGCACGCTGTAGGTCTTGGGGGTCATGAAGCTCCACATCGACGCGAATGTGGAGTGGCAACCCCCCTGTGAAGAGCTTTGCCTTTTGACCCGGTGACAGACGTCCTGCGTGTGCAGCACGGTCCTAGAACGCCTCCATGTATGCCTCCACCGTCGAGGTGAAGGGAAGGCGCGCCAAGTCCGATAGGTGGTTCGTGCTGAGGGGTGGGCCAAAACGTTGCTGGCACAGCGTGCGGAACTCCTCCCACTGTGGCCGTCCTGAGTCAAGCTTCGAGAACCAGATACCATTGCTGTGCCACTCCGGTCAGGTGATACGACGCGAGCCAGACCCGATCGGATCCTCCTTCCCATCGAAGGATGGGAAAATCAGCTTGTGATACTTGGGTACCACCAGGCCCTCCGGTTCCGGCAGCACATGCGGACGTGACGTCGGGGAGGCCAAGGGCGCGGAGGCCACCGGGATCGGCCCCCGCAGGATGGACTCCAGGGTGGGCACAGGGGACGAGGAGTGCGGGAAACAAATCTGATTGATTGGAATCCCGAACGGCCGACCTGTGGTCGGAGGCAGTGTGGATGCCGCCGGCGCCAATGGCAGTGAGGCCGAAGGCGTCGCAGTGGACAGCAACGCCGCCGGGGAAGCTGTTGCGGCCGACTCCAGGAGTGGGGGCGCCGAGAACGCGGGTAGGGCCAGCGTGGCGCCGCCTGCAGGCAGGGACGGCAGAGCGCGCGAGTCAATGGCGGAGACGCGTGTCGCCAAGTCCCCCAGGTGGAAGTTCATGACCGCCATCTGCGTCTGGAGGCCCTGGATGGCGGTAGTGAAGGCGTCGAGGGCGTCCGTAGGGATGGCCGTCATGGGAGGAGGTGGGGGCGCCGTGGGCGAAGCGGCAGTGAGGGCGCGACGGTGGAGGTGGTGGGCACGGCCGAGAACAGGGCAGCACCGGAGGTGGCCGGCGTAGCCGTCGATGCAGCCCCGGGAGTTGACATGGTCTCTGATACCAGGTTGTTACGGCGTCGAGCCTTGCTGCGCAGGAAGTAGGGGGAGAGAAGGGATCTCGAGCGCGGTGATTCTGGCGGCGTGTTGGCGCCGTGGCAGAGGCTGGTGGGCGAGAGGAACGTAGGCAAGGGCTGGGCGCCCAAGGGAGATAAAATATCTCAATCCCAGGCTAGTTCTCATTGATCACAAATTGGATTCTTATACAATGGACTCTAACAGCCTGATGCTAAAAATAAGGACTCTAATAGGAAACCGACACAAACTCTAACTAGCCAACTCATACTTTCCTAACAAACAAAATCTTCTAATAGATCTCTATTAAATCTCTCCTGCCAGCTAGGCGACTGACTCAGCCACCTTGCTGCCTATTCCTCCTTTCATATGTAACACCAACCATAAGTTTGATTTCTGTCCCTCTGAGGGTGCATCGGGGGGCATTCTAGTTTGTTGGGCCTCTTCCTTCTTCTCTGGGCAAGTTCAAGAAAAACACCCTTTTGCTATCAGGTTATCAATGACCTCATCTCATAATCTGGAAACTTGGACTCTTGTTGTTGTGTATGGGCCCTGTAGGCAGCCTGATAGAGACACCTTTGTTAACTGGCTGCATGGTTTATATATTGATGATGATGATCTCTGGGGGATTTTAATTTTTATAGAGCTGCTGAAAATAGGAATAGACCAGGAGGAAATTTCAACGACACCCTTATCTTCAATAATATTATCAGTCACCTTGGCCTCATTGAACTCCCCATCAAAGGTAGGAGTTACACTTGGAGTAATATGCAAAGCTCTCCTCTTCTAGAGCAGGTGGATTGGTATTTTACTTCTGTGGCCTGGACTATTCAGTTCCCCTGCTCTCTAGTGCTTCCTCTGGCTAGAATCACTTCTGACCACATCCCTTGCAAGGTTCAGATTGGAACTAGAATCCCAAAAGCAAATATATTCAGAGTTGAGAATTATTGGTTCAATTACCCTAGTTGCTTTGAGAAAATTTCAAACACTTGGTCCATGCCTACTAAATGCTACAATAGTGCTCATGTTGTTAGTGCCAAGTTTAAGCTTCTCAGAAGAATTCTGAAACAATGGGCCAAGAATCTTTCTCAGCTCTCAAAATTAATCTCAAATTGTAATGCCACCATTGCCTTCTTTGACAAGCTAGAGGATCTTAGAATATTGTTTTCTCATGAAGGGGCCTTTAGAAATATGCTCAAGAATCATATTAGAAATCTGCTTGCTATGCAAAACGCCTACTGGAGGAAAAGATTTACTCAGCGGTTGTTGCAATATGGTGATGAGAACACTAAATTTTTTCATGCCATGGCAACTGAACGTTACAGAAAGAATGTAATCAGTCAAATTGTTGACAGCAGTGGAAGAATGGTCTCTGATCATCAGGAGAAATGTGCTCTATTTTTTCAGGAATTCAAGAGAAGATTGGGTAGCTCAGTTGGCACTTCTATGTTGTTTGAATTAAATGAGATCATGCAGCCAGTCAGTAACTTGGACAACATCTGTCAATCTTTCAGCAGGGGCGAGATAGATGCTGTAATCTTGGGACTTCCTACAGACAAGGCTTGCCCAGACGGTTTCAACAACTTTTTCTTTAAGAAGTCCTGGCACATTATTAGAGAGGATATCTATAGACTCTGTAATGAATTTTACTCTCATGAAGCTGACCTCAAGAGTATCAACTCCTCATATATTACTCTTGTGCCTAAAAAGGATAACCCAGAGACTGTTAATGACTTTAGGCCAATCTCATTATTGAACACCTCCATGAAAATCCTCACTAAGCTGCTCTCCAATAGGCTCCAGCCTTTTGCTCTCAAGCTTGTGCATGAAAATCAATATGGTTTTATAAAGGGTAAAACGATCCAAGATTGTCTGGGTTGGTCGTTTGAGTACCCCCATCAGTGCCATCATTCAAGAAGAGAGATAATAATTCTTAAACTAGATTTTGAGAAGGCATTTGATTTGGTTGAGCATGCATCCATTCTTGAGATCCTTTCTGCCAAGGGTTTCAATTCTAGATGGATTAGATGGATCAAGGATATTCTCTCATCTGCCACTTCTTCTGTGTTGCTCAATGGGGTTGCTGGCAAGGAGTTTAAATGCAAAAGAGGGGTCAGGCAAGGTGATCCCCTCTCCCCTATCCTCTTTGCCATTGCTGCTGATCTTCTACAAAGTGTCATTAATCAAGAGTACATGCTGGGCAATCTCTCTCCTCCTTTCCGTCATCATCCTGACACTCCTTTTCCTATCATACAATATGCTGATGACACATTGTTGATTATGCAAGCATGTGAGAATCAGCTACTGCACCTAAAGGATATCCTGCAAGGGTTTGCCACATCTACAGGCCTAGTGGTCAATTTTCATAAATCTTGCATTGTACCTATTAACCTTGATCAAGTTAAGGCTTCTAGTCTTGCAAATTCTTTTGGATGTATGGTTGGCACTTTCCCATTTACATACCTAGGTTTACCCATGGGCCTTACTAAACCCCAAGTCAAGGACTATGCTCCTCTCATTTGTAGAATTGAAAAGAGAGTTTCTGCAAGCTCCCAGTTCTTGTCTTATGCGGGGAGACTACAGCTGGTTAACTCGGTCATTTCCTCCTTGCCTACATTCTACATGTGCACCTTGAAGCTTCCTGTTACAGTGATAGAGATCATTGATAAACATAGGAAGAACTGTCTTTGGAGAGGCAATGAGTTCAGGAAAAAGGGCTACAATTTAGCAGCTTGGGAGCTGGTCCAGAAACCTAAGCATAAAGGTGGCCTTGGAGTTATTAATCTCAGTATGCACAATGATGCATTGCTCCTGAAGCAATTGGATAAATTCTATAGAAAAGTGGATGTTCAGTGGGTGAATTTAATTTGGCAGAAATATTATCAGACTGAGGTCCCCCACCTTGCAAGAGAGAAAGGATCCTTCTGGTGGAAGGATATCCTCAGGCTCCATCTCAAGTATAGGGGTATTGCTTCTTGCATTCCTTATAAAGGAGACACTATCAGTTTCTGGGATGACCTTGTTAATGGCCATGTTTTCTCTCAAGTCTTCTCTGCCTTGTTTCAGTTTGCTAAAAATCCAAAAATCTCCCTTTGGAATTTGAGAAATTCTGAGGCTTTATTGGATTGCTTTAGAATCCCCATGACCAGGTTGGCTTACAATGAGTTTCTTCAGCTTCAGGATTTGTTGAATCAGCTTCCCTCAACATCTTATGATATGAAGGACATTTGGACATTCATTTGGGGGCAGCAAAGTTTCTCTCCAAGCAGATATTATCAATATCAGTTTTCATCCATAGTCCCCCCCAGAACTGTCACTTGGATCTGGAAATCAAAATGTGCACCTAAAATCAAGTTCTTTGCTTGGTTATTGTTAAATGACAGGCTGAACACACGTAATATGCTCAGAAGAAGGAATCAGTTTTTAGAAGAAGGATACTCTTGTGTGCTCTGTCAGAATGATATTGAAGAAACAATTGATCACCTCTTCTTTTTCTGTCCTGCTTCTACTGCACGATGGTTTGCTTTGGGGATTATTTGGGATAGCAATGCAGATATTCATGAAAGGCTTCATACTGCTAGACAAGAATTCTTGCAACCCTTCTTCATGGAAATTGTCATGATTGCAGCCTGGGGCATTTGGAATGAGCGTAATGCTTTCATCTTTAATAAAAAGGTTCCTAATTTCTCTTTATGGAAGGCTGCTTTTAAGAAGGTGATTCTTGATCATTTCTGTCGTATCAAGCCTGCACTTCATGAGTCAATTCGGCAGTGGCTTGATGCTGTTTAGTAGTTTGGCTGCTTAGCAATTTCTGTCTTCTAGTCTGTCAACTTCACCCCTCCCTGCCCTCCTTCATGCTGTTTTTTTTCTTCCTCTTTTTCTAACCCCTGGTTAGATTCCTCTGTGTTTTAGTTTGTAAGTTCCCTTGTACTTGCTGTTCTTTTAATATGACTGCCGGGGGGCTCTTTGCCCCACGGTTTTTGTTCAAAAAAAATGTCGACCTTGATCAACACAGAAGGTATCCGTCTTGTGTGCAACCATTTGCAAGTGAGGCTCACAGTCCTCAAGTTATCGTGGATGCATCTCCCTCTGATGAACGCGCTCTGATTATTCCACACAATGGTGTTGAGGAACGGCGCGAGTAGACGTGTCAGGCATTTGGAGAGCAGCTTGCTAAAACTGTGCATAAGACTTATCGGCCGATAATCCTTCAGCGTTGTTGGGTTCGAATTCTGGCGCAGCAGGACCATTAATGTATCATTGAGCAAATAGAAGCTCCTCCCATCCAGTGACCAGAGCTGGTTCATGGCATTAACTACCTGGACTTTGATTATCGGCCATGCCACCTTGTAGAATTACTACTACAGAAGAGGCCTTTGGACGATTGCCAAAATCGCCAATAGTCTCGACAAATTTGGTCCTCAAGATTAAAGGCACCTTTATCTCGGCCCGTAACACAAGCCGGGACTAAAGGGTCCTGCTCAACGGCTGCCTGTCAGGGTTGTCGGGGCAGGGACCCTTTAGTCCCGGCTCGTGTTACGGTCCGGGACTAAAGGTGTCCCATTAGTCCCGGGGCAAGCCACAAGCCGGGACTAAAGATTTTGCCCCGGTTTGTGCCTTGCCTCAGGACTAAGGGGACCGCTTTTAGTCTCTGTTCTTTCTTCAGCCCGGGATTAAAAGCCCACGCTATAAATCACGGTCACTTCTTCCTGGCTGAGACCGAGCCCATTCAAATTTCAATGAGCTGTTCTTGCTTGTTCTTGCTCTTGCCATTCCTAGTTCTTGCTTGTTCTTCATCTCCGGCGCCCATTGATGATCATCTTTGACGTCGCCATCGTTTCCCTCGGTCTAGGGGTAACTAACTTCATCCTCCCTTGTCATTTTCATGTTGTTTTTGTCTTTGTGATATCGTCGTCTTTTTCTGAGCTCAAATTTAATGGTTATAGTTTGAATCGACGTCACCGGTGCCCATTGGTGATCTTCATCGACTTCGCCATCGACTCTTCGTGTTTATAGATAACTAGCTTCATCCTCCAATGTAAAAAAAGTCTTAAATAATTAATTATTACATAATATCTTTACAACCCACTATCAAGTAGGCACAACAGTGAACCGCTTTTTGACATGTCATTACAATCCTTTTAATAATCACCTCAAATGTCCTCAATTTCGGCGCCATTGGCATTGTTGATGTTGAGCTCTAGGAACAGCTTTCTGATGTTGTCATGCAGGAGAAACAACGAGCTCCTTTGTAGCATCATCATGATGGCCTCGAGGTAGGAGATAGAGGAGACCTCGTGGGCGTGCTTGTCCATGACATGCTCGTATAGACCCATGTTCATACCACGGTAGCTGCAGTCGTCGTCGATGCCCCGTCGCCTACCTCCGTCCGGGGCTATCGATGGGGCATCGACGACGGCTGCAGCTGTTGCGGCATGAGCATGGGTCTATACGAGCACGTCATGGATGAGCACGCCCACGAGGTCTCCTCCATCACCTACCTCGAGGCCATCACGATGACGCTATAAAGGAGCTCACTATTTCTCTTTCTGGCGCTGCACGACAACATCAGGAAGCTGTTCTTGGAGCTCAACATCAACAATGCCAATAACGCTAAAATTGAAGATATGTAAGGTAATTATTAAAAGAATTGTAATGACATGTCAAAAAACGGTTCATTGTTGTGCCCACTTGATAGTGGGTTGTAAAGATATTATGTAATAATTAATTATTTGAGACTTTTTTATGATGTATTTAAATTAATATATGTTTAGTAGTGATTTATGAGCTCAAATTTTTTGTTAGTTTGAATTTATAGCTTAAAGCAGTAATATCCATAACTTAAATTAATGAGTATGGATATATAGTAGATGTATAAAGAGTTTGAGCATGTAAAAAGAGTTTGAGCATAGAGTTCATCAAATTGACAAGTCTAGCTAAATTGGTATTATATATGCATAATTTAAGAAATGAGTATGGATATATAGTAGATGGCCACGAGGTCCTCAGTATGTCATCACCGAGATCCAAAGCGTCTGTAGCTAAATTGGTATTATATATGCATAATTTAAGAAATGAGTATGGATATATAGTAGATGGCCACGAGGTCCTCAGTATGTCATCACCGAGATCCAAAGCGTCTGTAGTCGGATCTTCCTCTCATTGCTTGCGGCGAGTGTAAGCAGGAGATTGTGAAGGAGTACCGAGTGAAAAAAGAGGGAATCAACAAGGGTCGTATATTCTACAAGTGTCCGGACCGTGAGGTGGGTTATTATTTCCCTGCATTTGATTCATATGGTTAATTTGTCCTGGTTTTGCTTGATGCTTGATGCTGTTATTTTAATTCCTTATTCTTTGTTCTAATTGCAGTAGGAGGGCACCGGCGGATGTAAAGGTTGGTACTGGGAGGAAGAGTACGTTCAGCACGTGCGAAATTCGGTTACACGGGAGGTTGCGGCTGAAGGTGATGAGACATTGAGGCAGCGGGAGAAGCCCACCACCCTGCCAGCGGATGTGCAGTTGTCTGTTTTAGTTGGGATAGGACGAGGACTAATTATGTTTCTTAAGTGTATTTTAGTTCTAGTTTTTTTATTGCTAGCTGCAGTTGTCTTTGTTGTAGTAAGGGTTGCTTGAATTAATCAATCATGTGATGTCATGCGTGTTGTGTAATTACAAGAAGAACTAAGTGCATGGTTGTAATATTTAATGCAGATGTCGTCACGCAATTGGATGTATAATGTCGATCGCCTCTCCAAAGAGTTCAATGCTGGCTTGCACTATTTCTTAGGTGTGGCTGCGACAAACAAGCAGGATGGTTTTATGTGCTGCCCATGCGCTGTTTGTAAAAATTTAAAGGAATATTCATGCTCAATGACTCTTTATACGCATTTGCTAAAGTCGGGTTTCATACCAAACTATATTTGTTGGACGAAGCATGGAGAAAGGGGGATTCTAATGGATGATGGTGAAGAAGATGAAGAAGAATTAGACCACGCCGATATTATTGCTCAGTACAGTGCCTTGGTGATGATGTAGTGGGAGGAGATGATGAAGAGGATGCGGCAGCGGCAGAAGATGTAGTAGTTGATGCTGATGCTCTTGGTGATGCCATTCGCGATGTACAAAAATATTGTGAAAGTGATAAGGAGAAGGCCAAGTTCGAGCGCATGCTAGAGGATCACAGGAAATTGCTATATCCGACCGCTGAAGATGGGCAAAAAAAGTTAGGTATAATACTTGAACTGCTTCAATAGAAGGCAAAGAATGGTGCATCCGACAAGTCATTTGGGCAGTTATTGAAGATCATGAAAAGATGCTTCCGAGGGCAAACGAATTGCCCACCACTACGTACGAAGCAAAGTAGGTTGTCTGCCCTTTGGGATTAGAAATCCAGAAGATACACGGATGTCCTAATGACTGCATCCTGTATCATGGTGAGGAATACGAGAATTTGGATGCATGCCCAATATGCAAAGCATCACAGTATAAGATCAGGAGAGATGATCCTAGTGACGTAGAGGGTGAAGAACGTTCCAGCTGGAAGAAAATCCCTACCAAGGTTACGTGGTATGCTCCTATAATACCATGATTGAAACGTTTGTTTAGAAATAAAGACAATGCAAAGTTGTTGTTGTGGCATATAGAAGACCATAAGGTAGATGATATGCTCAGGCACCCTGTTGATGGATCCCAGTGGAGAGCGATAGACAAAGAATTCCCAGAGTTTGCAGATGAGGCTAGAAACTTGAGGTTCGCTTTAAGTACGGATGGTTTTGATCCTTTCGGCGAGCAGAGCAGCAGTCATAGCACATGGTCAGTCACTCTTTGCATCTACAACCTTCCTCCATGGTTATGCATGAAGCAGAACTTCATTATGATGCCTGTGCTCATCCAAGGGACAAAGCAACCTGGCAACAACATCGATGTCTACCTGAGGCCATTAGTTGAGGAACTTCTTCTTCTATGGAGCAAGCCAGGTGTTCGAATGTGGGACGAGTACAAATAGGAACACTTTGACCTGCGAACATTGTTGTTCGTCATAATTAATGACTGGCCTGCTCTAAGTAATCTTTTAGACCAGACAAACAAGGGATACAATGCATGCACACACTGTTTCAAAGACCTTGATAGTATATTTTCAGAAAAATGTCGAAAGGTCATGTACATTGGCCACCGTCGGTTTCTTCCTATGGGCCACCCAGTAAGAAAGAAAGGAAAACATTTTAAAGGCAAGGCAGACCACCAGACTAAGCTTCGTAAATGAACCGAGGATGATATACTCGAAATGGTGAAGGATATGAAAGTAGTATTTGGTAAGGGATGGGGCAGTGAACCTGTTCCCAAAGACGCTCAGGGACATGCACCCATCTGGAAGAAGAAGTCCATATTTTGGGAGCTACCCTACTGGCATGTCCTAGAGGTCCACCACGCGATCGATTTGATACACCTGACAAAGAATCTTTGTGTGATTCTTCTCGGATTCATGGGTGTCTATGAGAAACCTAAGGATTCACTTGAAGCACGATAGGACTTGCAGGAAATGAAAGAACAAGGCAACATGCATCCGGAGAAGACAGATGACGGGCACTAATACTTAAGCCCTGCTAGCTATACTCTGAGCAAAGAAGAGAAGAAAAGCATGTTTGAATGCCTGAACAACATCAAGGTCCCATCTGGATTCTCCTCCAATATAAAGAGAATAATTAATGTGCAAGAGAAGAAGTTCCTAAACTTGAAGTCCCATGACTGCCAAGTGCTTATGACACAACTGCTTCCTATTGCTCTAAGAGGAATTCTACCTCTGCATGTATGTCTAGCCACTGTGAAGTTATGTGCATTCCTCAATGCAATTTCTCATAAGACAATCAATCCAGGTGAACTTGCTACTCTGTAGAATGATGTCGTTCAATGTCTCGTCAGCTTTGAGTTGGTGTTCCCCCAATCATTCTTTGATATCATGACACACCTCCTAGTTCACCTGGTCAAGGAGATTATAATTCTCGGTCCTGTGTTCCTACACACCATGTTCCCCTTCGAGAGGTTCATGGGTGTTCTGAAGAAATATGTTCATAGCCGCTCTCATCCAGAAGGAAGCATTGCCTAGGCTATGGCACAGAGGAGGTTATAGAGTTCTGTGTTGACTTTATTCCAAACATTGACTCGATTAGCGTTCCTAAATCACGACACGAGGGTAGACTCAGTGGCAGGGGGACACTAGGGAAGAAAATATATATCGGCACAAAGAGAGATTACTTCAATAAAGCACATTACACAGTTCTACAGAACTCCTCGCTGGTGGATCCGTATATCGAGGTACAGGATACTGATAAGTGCTCGAGAATGGAAGAAGAAGCCAAGTGCTCCTCACATCAGCTTTGTCTTCGATCGTGATAAGGCCGACATGTGGACTGACATCAAACACCATTTCACGTTCGACACGAACGATGACGAGCTGAAGGAGAGAATCCAAGAGTGGACAATGAAGAAGATGGCAACACTTTTTCAGGCTTGGAAGAAGAACTTGTACACCAAGTTTGTGAAGAAGAACGAGACACCAAATTTCAGCACCAAGGTGTATGTCAAGCTAAAGCCCTTTTGGGATGAATTCGTGCAATACAAAACGTCAGAAGAGAGCGAAGCTATTATCAGAAGGAAAAAAGAGAATGCTGCAAAGAAGAAATACCACCATCATCTGGGATCAGGTGGCTATATGAGTGTCATTCCAAAGTGGGAGAGAATGGAACGGGAGATGATGGCCAGGGGGTAGTACCTCAGACAATATGGGAGAATTGGGGTGAATGCTTGAAGCAATGGTTATAAGGTCATGGGGGAACCTAGATCCTGTAACTGGGTTGCTAGATTGGGGCCTAGAAATCTCAAGAGCAGCAGAGAGGCTAGTTCATGCACGAGCAGAGGTTGCATCTGGTCTCTTCAAGCCCAATAGAGAGAATGATGAACTCATGTACACCCTTGAAAATCCAGAACACGGCAGGCGTACGAGAGGGTATGGGGCAGTTCCGTGGTACCATTCCTTCCCAACTGATCAAGGAACTTATAGAAGCCACCATAGAAAGGAGGAGGAGGCAGAGTGGATTCGCAAGTTGGAGGAGTTCGTGCATAGCTCGAAAGAGCGTGAAAGAAGTCGAGAAGAATGGCTGCAGGATGAGATCAAGAGGCAAGTGCAAGCAGCAATTAGTTCCTTGACAATAGGGGGCTACATCATCACAGCCGGAAGACATCAACATTAGCCCCCCAAGTCAGTTGAAGAGCAGCTGTGCCTCCACAGAAGTACCAACCGCCCAAGCTGATACGAAGCTACGGTTCCCTGTGGATGACCTCACAGAACGAGTTAATTCGTGTGAGCTACACATTCCAGAAGGAACTGGGACAAAGAAGGTGGCGGTCGGTGTTGTAAATGCTATTGACCAAACGAGAACACCAAGAATCCATGGTCAATTGGTACCAGAAGGATATGCTCGTGTCTTGGTGGATAGGATGGAGAGAGGTTGTGCCAGCGTTCCTCTCGACATTGAAGGGGGAGATGGGGAGAAGACTCTAGGTGAGGCAGAGAAGACATTCATTTGTTGGTGTAAGCGCTTCATCATCATTCCTAGAGTCTCACCACCACCACTATTGGGCATTCTTAACGTCATTACCAAAAGTAGACTTAATTTTCTAATTCTGATAACGGTGCCAAAAATGCCGAACTTATCCCTCATGCCACTTAAGCCAAGTTGTCATCCCCAGCATGACATGAGAGACGCGGCATTGAAATATGCAATTACTCTTCTGAATGAATAATAAATGAGATCTGCAAGCGCACAGATTAATACCGATGTAGCATTTTAACCGTGAAGTATTCCAGGTATCGTTATTTATGTTTTTACCACTGGGAAGGGATTTCTAATCATCAGTGTTGATTATAGAATGGAATGTAGAATTGAGTATCTATCATTGCATGTATAATTGAGAGCACTTATCTATCTCTTTCAACAGGGATAAATGTCACATAAAATATAGATAAAGTATGAATGGTGACAAAGATAATTAATCTGATCAGCATAACTAGCCACATATAATAACGATAAGCACCTCAATAGATATTCTAGCAAGTCATTAGCATGGAATTAGGATGAACTACAATAATATTTTCTAAGTTATTCTTAACTATAAAGTCTAGCATATCATAGTTAGTGCAATTATACTTGGCAATCATTGCGAGACAGGACTACGCCCATGCATAGTGATATTATCAAGGAAAATGAGAAACATAGCAATCACTCCCCTGTAATAATGTTGCTCTGCCTGCCCTATACACGAGAGGGGGACTATATAAGAATCAATGGAGCTGTCACCACCACGAACTACCCCGTGATCCGGCATATAGGGTACAATCGCAGATAAATACGGTATAGGCACCACGCCTACACAATACTTATCATTTACCCACTGTACACATGGATAAACGCTATACGATCCTAAACATGTATATAATTCCAATCTAACTAAGCCAAGCATATAACTATGATAAACTAAGAACAATATAATTGCGAATATAAACAAGTAGAGCAAAGTCATAATCAATATATTGATGTAGAACAAAGTCATATTCATAATATTGAAGAACAATGATGAACAATTGAAGAACAGTAGAGGAATTACCAAGAATCCTCTTGACAGATCCGGAAACCAATCAAAGATTGACTCCTTCTAGTTCTAATCCTATGTAGCTATGCTAAACTAGAGATCTATTGATGTGGTGGCTCTAGGGCTTGATCACAGGCTTCTTCTCCCGAGATGGATAAATGAATTAGGGTTTCAGATGTGCTCTCCTCCAGGGGCTAGGGGGTCTGCTTTTATAGTCCTTCCAAATGAATATGTGCCGCTGGATCAAACCGACATTAATCGCACGGTTTTCCTTGATCCTCTAGGTCGGTGGAGCATGATCCGCGAGGTAGAACGTGATTGGTCCTTAGACCAGGGCGGGCGCCCAAGGAGGGAGGGCGGGCGCCCTGCCCCCGGGTCCACTCGGCCTCTCATTCGTTCCCGTGGCTTCTGGACTCTTCTAGATGTTGTGTTAATATCTCTATGTAAACCCGACGTGTGGGCCTTTCTTCCATAATTCCTGATAACCCCCTGCAGAAATAGACAAACACCAAAACTCGTTGAATTCTGTCAGATAAAACCCTAAGTCTGGGTGTCGATTGCATTTGGATCCTTTTCTTTGTTTATTTGTTGATTATATTTGATACTTAAGGACCGTCAACAAACTCCCCCAAGCTTACCTCTTGCTCGTCCCTGAGCAAGGATAATCTCAGTGATGATTCAGAAGTTGCTGTAATGCCTTTAAAAGTTGACGGTACACATGCTTTCAAATGAGGTCTCATCGCTGAGTTAGAGTAAACCGTCAAGACTTAAAACTTACTCATTTTACCTTTTACCATGGGACTTGTAACCGTCACTTCTGTCTCGAGCAGTTAAAAGATAGAACGGTCTAGTCAAGTGTCATGTCTCTTATTCTTGATCAGCTATAGCTCTGGAGTTTTTGCAGATTTTCAAATAAAACTCAGAGATTCCTTGTATGACTCTCTTAGATCTCTCTTTTGTGGTATTTCTAGATCCTTACCAAAGCAGTGATGGTACATGCCTTCTCTCTCAAAGTATGTGGTATTTGTGGTATAAGGCATAGTGACATTGCCTTCTCTCTCATCCTACTCTAATAAGGCTTTTGATATCGGGAGCTCATAGGTGGGAGATAAAGTATACATACTTACAAGACATTTATTGTATAGTCAAACCATGGATCCAGAGAAACAAGTCAATAAGTCAAATCAAGATGTGCATGTGTGGCGAATGAATGGTGTATGGTGATGATGGTGATAACAATGGTGAAAGTCTAATTCTACTTGTGCTCTTTTGAGGGGATACATACATTTCTTGCTGTTTTGAAACTTTTTTGAGGAGAATGAGATGCTCTATATTTCTCTTTTTCTTTCCTCTCAGGTGGGTATCTTGTACCCCTAATTCTACTGTCGGACACTTGTCCGTTTTTACATCTCGTCTCACTTTTTCTTTTCTTTCGAGGTTCCGGGCACTTGCCCCTCTTATTTCCTCGTATTTTTTTCTCTTTTTTTAGAGCACTCATCTCCTGAAATAATATAGCAAGTGGTAGTAACCAAGATAACTTGAGGATTTATTTCTCAGGGGAAAAACAGAAATAGGAGAGTGTTTTTGGCTATTCTCTCCCGGATTAGGAGTAGAATACTTTTGGGTGGCTCTGGAGATGGAAATGAGTGGATATATGTGGATGCGTACTTCCGAAGTAGAAGTTGCATGTGTGAGTGAACGTGCAAGTGAATCTTGATTTAACCACATGACAAGCTCCTAAGGGTCTACACAGCTTGACCACACTCAATGCTCATAAGCAGTAAAAAGTAAATGTGTAGCTCAAAGTCTAGCAAGCATGTATATATATGGCTGTGGTAGGAATTTAAACTCTCATCATACAGGAACTCATCATGCGATATTTTAAAGATTTTCATGTGATAAATGGGGGTGCTCTCCCCCAAACTGAATTTTGATGTAATTTCTTCTGATGTAGCTAGCAGGTGGTAGAGGTGTATTTGAAAGTCGGCAGCACTCTGACAGCGATTAGGATGTCCTCCGTCTGCTAGTCTTCTTGATCCTTGAATTCTGAGGAGCTCAAATAGACAACAAAGCTTTGTGGAATTGATTAAGTGTTAGCATAAATATCTAGCCTTTATCATGTTGAGCCTCCTCAATATATGTTACTCTCTTTGGTAGGATCACAATCTTATTTTTTTTATTTTCATTTTCATAAACAGAAAAAATATTTATTTTATATTTATGCCACCACAGTGAATGTACTTATGGGTTTTATGCCACTTGTATACTCACATGGGGCTTACTATTTTTAACATTTTTATTTTCTTTTTAGGATAGTATAAACATGATTGACTAAGCAAACGATTTGAAATAATTGAAAGGAAAAGGATAATTACCAAGTTTACCTCTTGGCAAGGCGTCCGGTGTTTTTTAAGTCCTCCGAATGGGACTCTCTGTTTTCTCAGTCGTCCTGGGATTCGTCGGATGGCGTAGTCGGTGGTTCCGGCGGCGCCTCCTCTTCGTGTATAACTATCTTCTCTCTCCACACCTGACTCGGTGCTACGGTCTCCTTAGGATAGTTCTCTTCAAGCTGTATGTCTTCAGACCTTACCACTTCTCCTTCGTAGTCTGCCCATCCGTCTTTGATGATTTGCCTCCTCTGGTTGCGGTTGCGTCGTCTTCTTCTTGTCCTGACCTGCTTAGAGTCTTCAACTATATAGTTAGGGTTAGTAAAATAGCGGCGTACCTTCTCAGAGGGGAAGTGCATGTGGACTTCTCCGGTTCCAATGTAGATGATTGCTTTAATGGTGCTGAGGAACGGTCTCCCAAGGATGATGGGTGGATCGTACTCGTCTTCTCCCATGTCAATAACCTGAAAGTCTATATGGACAAAATGATCGTCTATTTTGACAGGGACATCAGTTACTATACCTTCAACATTTTGGAATGTCTGATCTGCCATCTGGAGCTGAATGTATGTCGGTTTTAGGGGCATGGTTCCGAACAAGAGCCGATAGGTGACTGCGGCCATTATGTTGACGCCCGATCCGGTGTCGCAAATCGTCTTGTAGAAGTTGTATCCATTAATGGAGCAGTGGATGCTTGGCATACCTGGGTCGTCCTTTTTGGTCAGAAACGGTGACTTAAGTCGGTGATCTTGACCTCCTTGAACTGTAGTGACCATCTTAGCTGATTCGGTCCACACTTGCTTGTCCTGTTTCTCCTGTTGGTCTTCTTCCTTGGTTCATGTCGGGATTGCTCTGGGATTTGTGTAGTCTTGTTCTTGAAGAAAAACGTCTCCTTCCTCCCTTTGATGTAGAAACTAATCTTGGCAGCACTAGCGTAGATGACAGCTCCCGAGGTGCTCAGGAATGGCCTCCCTAAGATGACGGGTGCTCTCTCATCATTACGGGTCTCTATCACCACGAAGTCTGCTGGGGCGTACAAGGTACCAACTCGGACGCAGAGGTTCTTCAAAATTCCCTTTGGGAAACTTAACGCTTGATCTACAAACTGCAAACACATGGTTGTTTCTAGTAAAGGATATGTAAAGAATTTTTCATAGAGTACCCTGGGCATAATGTTGACACTAGAGCCAAAATCGCAGAGTGCTTCTGAGAAGTCCACCATGCCGATGGAAATCAGGATGATGGGGCGTCCTGGATCGCCTCTCTTGACCGGCAGAAGGTCAGTAGTAACTTCTGCAACGGGGTTACTCCAGTAGTTACCTGTATCAAACATGTCTACAAGATTTGCAGATTCTAATCCTTCCGGTTGTGATGGTATACCGGGGTTAGTAGCAGGAACAGCAGCAACTATTTGATTTAATTGAGATTCAATCATTTTATTAAAGCTAAGTTGATTCTTGATGGCAGTAGAGAAATTATCCATTCTATTATTTATATTTTCTAATATTTTATCATTAGATGCCAATTTCTTAGATAGGTTATCCATTAGCTTTCCTTGATTAGACACTAACTCTCTCAGAGGTGGAAAATTACTATTATTATTGTAAGAATTATTACCTTGATAATTACTTGAGTAGTTAGGCCTCTGTTGATTCCAACCTTGATTTTGTTAAGGACGGTTGTAATAGTTGTTGTTATTGTTGTTGATGATGATGTAGTTCATGTCCTCAAGCATCTTAGGGCAGTGATTACATGAGTGTACAGTATCTCCACACTCCTCACAAGTCATGTGAGAGTCGTAGATGTGCATAACTTCTTTCTTATCTCTAGCTCTATCATCGAGCTTCTTCATGAGCAGGTCTAGCTTGGCAGACAACATGTCTACCTCCTTGAGCTGATGCATACCTCCACCTCTCTTCATTCCAGCCTTCGTTGGACGCCATCTTTTCCACAAGAGCTGTGGCTTGTGGTATGGTGAGTGATAGGAATGCTCCTCCAGCTGCAGCATCCATGGTCTCATGGGCACTGTTGCCGAGCCCATGATAAAACGTCTGCATCAATAGCCAGCTCTCCATTCCATGATGGGGACATTTTAGGATGTAGTCTTGGAAGCGCTCCCATGCTTCTAGAACGGATTCATCATGTTGTTGCTGAAAACTTGTAATCTTCCCACTGAGAGCATTGGTCTTGCCCATGGAAAAGAACTTAACCAGAAAGTTCGTGGAGCAGAGTGCCCACGTAGTATTCTTCTCCTTTATAGCGTAGAACCACTGCTTCGCTCTCCCTAACAGTGAGAATGGGAACAGGCGAAGTAGTATAGCATCTCTAGGGACTCCTGATATGGTGAATGTGCTGCAAATCTTCAGGAAGTGTTGGAGATGAGCACTAGCATCTTCGTGTGCCTTCCCACAGAACTGGTTGGATTACACCATGTTGATAAGTCCAGGCTTAAGCTCAAAGTTGCCGTCGATCTCTGCAGCAGGTCCAGTACGGATGTTGTCCGTAGTGGGAGCTGAGAACTCACGGATCGATTTGTTCGCCATGACTTCGAATTCTGAAGACATGTTCTGGGTGAAACTTCAGCGATCTTCTTGATTGGATGAAGCTTCGTGCTGAAGTGTTGATGATCTCTTCTTGAGCTTGGCTCTTGTTTTTCTGAATAACGCTTCGGGATTGTCAGCAAAATTTCTAGGAAGATATCTTCTATTCATACATCACCCTGCATAAAATAAAATAGAAAAATACCAGGGTAAAACTGTATGAGAGAATTGATAATCTCAATCATATTAGTGATGCGAATGATGACTCAAAATTTCATATTCATTCCTGATTAGTAATCAACCTTCCCCGGCAATGGCGCCAAAAATGCTTGTTGGGCATTCTTAACGTCATTACCAAAAGTAGACTTAATTTTCTAATTCTGATAATGGTGCCAAAAATGCCGAACCTATCCCTCATGCCACTTAAGCCAAGTTGTCATCCCCAGCATGACATGAGAGACGCGGTATTGAAATATGCAATTGCTCTTCTGAATGAATAATAAATGAGATCTGCAAGCGCACATATTAATACCGATGTAGCATTTTAACCGGGAAATATTCCAGGTATCGTTATTTATATTTTTACCATTGGGAAGGGATTTCTAATCATCAATGTTGATTATAGAATGGAATGTAGAATTGAGTATCTATCATTGCATGTATAATTGAGAGCACTTATCTATCTCTTTCATACAGGGATAAATGTCACATAAAATATAGATAAAGTATGAATGGTGACAAAGATAATTAATCTGATCAGCATAATTAGCCACATATAATAATGATAAGCACCTCAATAGATATTCTAGCAAGTCATTAGCATGGAATTAGGATGAACTACAAGAATATTCCCTAAGTTATTCTTAACTATAAAATCTAGCATATCATAGTTAGTGCAATTATACTTGGCAATCATTGCAAAACAGGACTACGCCCATGCATAGTGATATTATCAAGGAAAATGAGAAACATAACAATCACTCCCATGTAATAATGTTGCTCTGCCTGCCCTATACATGAGAGGGGGACTATATAAGAATCAATGGAGCTGTCACCACCACGAACTACCCCGCGATCCGGCATATAGGGTACAATCGTAGATAAATACGGTATAGGCACCACGCCTACACAATACTTATCATATACTCACTGTACACATGGATAAACGTGATACAATCCTAAACATGTATATGAAACCAGGAATCCTCTTGACAGATCCGGAAACCAATCGAAGATTAACTCCTTCTAGTTCTAATCCTATGTAGCTATGCTAAACTAGAGATCTATTGATGTGGTGGCTCTAGGGCTTGATCAGAGGCTTCTTCTCCCGAGATGGATAAATGAATTAAGGTTTCAGATGTGCTCTCCTCCAGGGGCCAGGGGGTCTACTTTTATAGTCCATCCAAATGAATATGGGCCGTTTGATCAAACCGACATTAATCGCACGGTTTTCCTTGATCCTTTAGGTCGATGGAGCATGATCCGCGAGGTAGAACGTGATTGGTCCTTAGACCAGGGTGGGCGCCCAAGGGGGGAGGGCGGGCGCCCTGCCCCTGGGTCCGCTCGGCCTCCCGTTCGTTCCCGTGGCTTCTGGACTCTTCTAGATTTTGGATAATTGCGGTGCACGTTAATATCTCTATGTAAACCCGACGTGTGGCCCTTTCTTCCATAATTTCTGATAACCCCCTGCAGAAATAGACAAACACCAAAACTCGTGGAATTTTGTCAGATAAAACCCTAAGTCTGGGTGTCGATTGCATTTGGATCCTTTTCTTTGTTTATTTGTTGATTATATTTGATACTTAAGGACCGTCAACAACCACCTCGTCTTACTGATGATCAGGATCCTTAGCATAGGCGCATGGATTCAAAAAAAATTTAATTTATTTGCTAACATCCTATTCAAAACAATTTATTCGCTCACAACACTCGTTGTTTTCCTAGTAGGGTCTTCAGTCCAAGTATTCATTCCCCAGCGCATCATAGTGTTGTGAGCGGTGAAGATGCATTGGAGGACATGACTACAACCCCATCTCATCCACGACGGTCTCCAACACCGCCACGGGCCGCACCCACCCTGCCACCGCCTTCACCACCGCCTCGAACACGGTCTCCAACGCCGCCACGGACCGCACCGTCCCCGCCACCACCACTTCCTCAAGACAGTAAGAAGAGGTCCGCCCCAGCACCAAAGGCTTCGGTCCCACATCCTAGAAAGAAGGAGGCTCAGGCTCCCTCTGGCTCTAAAGCAGCCAGTGAAACGTTGCCTTATGAGAAGACTGACGAGGAGATAATTGCATCGGTTGCTTCTGATGTGAAAGCACACTTTGAAAAATGTAAAAAGGAATTTGAAGCGAAGCGGAACCCTAAAAAGCCATACCTCTACTTACCAAAAGGGGAGCTGAGGAAGAGGGTGGAAGAGCACAACCGAAAAATGCGCGAAGCTCGAAAGCCTCCGCCAACTAATTAAAGTTGTAAGAGCTCAATCTGCCCAGAAGAAAGCAGGAAAGGGTGTTCCACAGCTCGGGGACACATCAAGACCTTTGTCCCCGCTAATTGTGGAAGATCAGTATGGTTCAAATGTGAGCATAGTACAGAGGAAATCTGGAGAGCCCACTTCGTCTGAGATGGAGTCACTTGAAAATTATTTCATTGAGAGTGGTCTCCCGTACTCCACGATTCAAAGTATTGCTGCTGGGCTAGAGTTTCCACGAGCGGAAGTAGTTGATGAATGGAGGACAAATTTTGCACTGGGTAGGAGTCTAATGAACCCCAAGCACCTACATGTACTCGGTACGTAGATGTTTGCAATCAACAAATGGTGCATGGAGGCTTCTAAAGGTGGAGTTGATTGGATTTCTGTTCGAATTTGAAACCATCACTACTTCCATGGTGATGACCTTATCTGAGTCCAGATGAGCGAATTACAGCAGCTATGCCACATGGACGCTCTGGACAAATCACTCATTAGCTGCTTTTATTTGTAAGTATTTCTTTGTTTTTATTAAACTCTCCATCATGTCTATATAGTAGTAATCCTTACACACGTACTTGTCAATGGACTCACTATATGTAGGCTCCAAATGACTTAGTTCAGATCCAAAAATGATAATACTCTTGGATTTGTTGATCCTTACATTGTTTTCAAGGAGCCAAACCCTTCGGCGACTTTGATCACTGACATGTGTATGAATCTTATGAGGTTCTTCGTGAACCAAAAAGACAAAAAAAAAGAATACTCTTCCCCTACAACTTCAAGTGAGTTATACATATATAGTTAACATGCAACTTAACCCTAATCTACGACTCATGTCTCTATGAACATCTTTCACTAGATACTCATAGTCATCGATCTTGCTGAAAGTAAGTTGGTAATCTATGACTCAATGAAGAAACCGCAATAAGATTACCAAGATATGATAGACATCATTCAAAAGTAATTTCGATCCATTTACATGCGTAAAGTAGACTAAGCTTGTATATATGCATACTTAACGATCCAACTCTCTTGTTTTAAATATGTCATTGGTTTAGGGTTTGAGAAAGATTCATTGTTTGGGAACATCTATCTGAACGTAGGGCGCCACTAAAGATAATACAGCTACAAGTACGTTTATCCTTCTCGCCAATGTACGTGGTATATCTTATATCTTGTCTTTTTTACGAGATGTTTACATCCTACAGTGGATCTTGAGACAAGAACCGAGGAACAACTTATGTGGATACTACGTTTGCGAGTATATTATGGCAGTAACAAATAGAATTCCTGAAGAATACCTCAGAGTATGTAACACATGTCTCTTTTTATTTTCTCTCGAATTACTATTGATAATCTTGATATAACTAATACCTTCTTTTAATTCAAATTGAAGACTGAATGGTTGAAGCAAAAACTCATGCAACATGAACAACTCAAAGCAATACAAGAGGCAATAGCAGGATTTCTTCGGGAACAAGTTATAAATCCAAGCGGCGAGTTCCACTATAATCCTAACGAGATGATGATTCCAAACAATGATGATCATTTGTATGCTTTGTAAACTTGTAATAGGTTTAGAGTAACCTTTGGAGTACAACTTGTGCAGTAATAAATTTGGCGAATAACTTCTATATATGTATGTGCATATATTTATATATATGTATATGTAGTTATATAATTCAATTATATATGTATAAAATAAGCTTATTGGTGTATATATATATATACATATTGGAAAACCTATTGTATAAATAAACAAAACTAAAAAAAAGAACTGAAAAGAAAAGAAAAAGGAAAAACAAGAGGCCCCTTTAGTCCCGGGCGGTACTACCAGCCGGCACAAAAGGGTGTTGTTGCGTGGCACCGCTGGCAGTACCCTTTAGTCCCGGTAATACCATCCGAGACTAAAGGCGAGACTAAAGGGGGGCTTTGGCCCCAGTGCACGGAGCCGGGACTAAAGGGGAGCCTTTAGTCTCGAAAGCGTAGTCCCCGCTCGAAATCCGGGGCTAAAACCCCTTCCCGACCGGAACTAAAGGCCGATTCTGTAGCAGTTGAATAGACCAGTGAAGCCATCCAGCCCTGGTTCACGGTCGCTGGGCAGCTCCTTGATCGTGTCCCAAATTTCAGCCTCAGTAAAACAATCCCCCAGGCACACCAAGTCCAACTGCGGAATCCCGAGCTGCTGGAAATTTATCCCATGTGAACGGGACAAATGCTTCCCCAGAATCTCCTTGTAGTACTCATACACAAGTTCTGATTTGGCCTCCTCGGCTGTGAACAACTGACCACCATGCTGTAGTGCGTTGATGGTGTTCTTGCGTTTGCGGTGACAGGCTTGCAAATAGAGAAAAACATTGTGTTTGCATCGCCTTCACCAAGAAATCTGATACGCGACCGTTGTCTGGCAATGGTTCTGGCCAGCAACGCCAGACCAAGCGATTCACGCTTGAGGTCTTTCCTTAGCATGTGCTCCTCATCGGTTAGGCCCCTTTCATCTGGCGCCCTGTTTAGATGCGAGATGAGCTCACGTGCAGCAAATAGCTGGAAGCGGACACTGCCCACATGCCGAGAGCTCCAGCTTTTTAGAGCCCTGGTCGTTCTCCTGAGCAAGAAATCCAACACACGACAGTGATCGACGTTGACCAGGGTACAAACCCACGCCGAGCTGACTGCCTCAAGGAAACCGTCAAAGCGTACCCAGATTGCCTCAAATCTAAACCGGGGCCTAGCCCAAGGTTCAGTGCACAGATCAAGTAGCAAGGGCGCATGATCTGAACAATCCGTCGACACGCAACGAAGGTGATGACAAGGGAAGGCCTCAAGCCAAGGTACCGTTGCAAAGGCTCTGTCAATCCTTTCTAGCGTCGGATGTCGACACTCATTCGACCATGTGTAGCGACGGCCATGCAAGTAAAGCTCTGAAAGCTCCATCATTGTTTTTGTCCGTCGCCTGATAGATCACGTTGAAATCGCCGACCACCAACCATGGGCCATCCGTTACCTAGAGAACTGTGCGCAGCTCCTCTAGGAACGCAGCCTTGTCCACCTCCTGGACCGGGCCGTACACAACCGTAAGGCACCAGGGGTCCTGATCATTGCGCACGCGGCAAAATCTTACCCGTGCGTCTTTGTTGCACCCGGCACACAAAAGCAACCTTACGACCGAGGGCACAGTAACGGCTAGCTTTGCCGTATGGCAGGTCATAGGGCTCACGGCAAAGTAATTATTTTTTAAAAAAGAAAAAAGAGTTTCGCATAGTGATATTTGTTAATTAAAAAATCAGAAAACCCTTTGCCGTATGCCAGGGCAACAGCACACGGCAAAGACACTTCCCAGATGGGGTGGTTCTGCCCCCCATCTTTGCTGTGCGCTGTGGGCAAGCTCACGGCAAAGAGCTTCTTTGCCGTGTGCAACGCACGGCCTCTATGGTCATTTTTTTGCTTGTTTTGTTGCTTCGCCATCAAAACAAATATATATATATATATATATATATATATATATATATATATATATATATATATATATATATATATATATATATATATATATATATATATATATATATATATATATATATATATATATATATATATATATATATATATATATATATATATATATATATATATATATATATATATATATATATATATATATATATATATATATATATATATATATATATATATATATATATATATATATATATCACATTATAGATCACAGATCATATATATATCCATAACCATCACAGATCACATATATATCATAAATACGACAAATCAACCACATAAACTCCGTGTCCATCACATGTAGGCCACAACCAACACATAACTCCATGAACAACACATGTAATCCCACAAGCATCACATAATGTCCATAACCATCACAAGTCCATGGTCCATCCAACAATTGATCCCCCGGCAATCAAGTATCACAATCCACCTACCTCGGCCCACTCCATGCGTCCCACCCCGATCCTCCTTGTTGCCTAGGAGGTGGATCGTTTGACGCCGCCAATTAATTCTACACAAAGTTGAATATGTTGCATGTGTCAGACAAAGGTTATAAATAGAAGTGTTGTCTAACAACGGATATATGGACTTAACAAACGTTATAAATAGAAGACAAACTCATAGGAGTGTTGACAGTAGGAGGTATAGGTTGGAATAAATCGGGTGGAGGAGGTTGACCTACAGCTGCTCCAAGACTTTGCATGTACTTGAACATCGCGTTCATCCTCTATTGAACAACCTCATGTTCTGTCTCCTGCCTAACTTTTTGTTCCTCCCTTAGCCTCTCTGATTCGGCCAGCCGCTCCTACAAAATTGACGGCAATGTTACTATGCAAAGCAAACGTATGTCGAAATCAATGAACGGTGAATAAAACAGAAATTACCTAGAGGGATGCCACAATGCTCATCGTAGTGTTCGGCCGTTGGCGTATGGGCGCGCTCGAGCTTGTGCTCCTTGCTCGGATTTGGGCTAGGCTGGGAACAGTGCTGGAATCCAAGCTGCCTTCACCAATCATGTACCGACCACGAACCTTCCCTCCTCCCGCCCTCATGATGACTTCTCCATCAATGTCATGGGCGGTGGGATCGTAGTCTGGCCCATATACCTCCTTTGTCGTCTCTATGTACTGAGTGAGGCGTGCATGGATGGAGGGGTTGCTGTACGACGAGGCCAGGGCATCTGGGTTCTAGCAAACGGTTATCTTGTACTTGTCCTGGTGCCCAATTGCGTATGCCTAGAAGGTGGAGACTTCCTGACCATCATGTGCCTGCGACTGCAAAAGAAACAATAGGATGATTAGAAATTATGCCAAATTGAGCATTATACGAAAGAAGTGGATTTAGCTTACCCATTTAGCTCTATATCCATCAAGGCTAAGACTGCCTTGATGGTGTGACGGACCTTACATCAGGGCGCGCCGCTCCCTGCTAGCACTGTGTGACTCTGACCACTCAGGAGTGAACCACCTGTCCACAATTGCCTCCTAGCACTAGACGTTTGCATTGCACCACCATAGAGGAACCTACACGACATCAAGCATGTGACATATAAGAAGATCATATTAAGGTTACTTAATTTTAGGAAAGAAAACATTATTAGTGCTGCATATTTACCTTCATGAATTCTTCCTTGGTCAGCATCATGGTTCTGGCTTCAGTTTTGGTCACCTTCCGAGAAAGGTACTAGGCGTGGTACGTCATGATAGACTGGACATGACACTTGTAGTGCATGTCTAGTACGAGCTTGTGGCATGCATTAAAAGCCACTTGGGGAGCCTCATCCTCATATCCAGGCTCGCATCTGAAGAAATCCTAGATAGAGACATGATATGTCAAATAATTATTATTTGAAGAATGTACAGTGAATGTGATGTATTGAGCAATGTTGGTTTATACAAAGACTTACCCATAGCTCCGTGCACACTCGCACTGCCTTATTGTCAAAGACCTTCCCCTGCGATCCTCTGTGACGGGGGCAGAGGTATAGTGCGCAAACGTGTAAGCTGGCTCCATTTTTTTGGCATGTTGAACAATGCCACGAAAGTGGCGCCTGCACAAAATCTCCAGAATGCCATTGGGCTGGCGACTGTGGTAACCGTCTTACACAATGATGAAACCATTCACCACTTGGCCGAATCACCAGAAGTATCTCATTAGGCATCCCTCGCTTCAGGAGACGCGAGGAACCTCTCAAGTAGACAACCGGCTGACCAGAAGAGGGGCCTGCCTCCGTCGAACCAGAAGCGGTGCCCCCTGCCTCCTCCCCCTCATCCTCGCCGTCCTCGTCCCCCTCGTCCTCATCGTCCTCCGCCTCCTCCTCCTGCAACTCCTGCTGCTGCTCCTCCTCGTCCTCATCCTCATCCTCATCCTCATCCTCATCCTCATCCTCATCCTCGTCCTCATCCTCGTCCCTGTCCTGAGGCAGTGGCGATGGTAGTGGGGTAGGCTCACGACCCCGTCGTCCTCGTCCCCCTCGTCCTCGTCGTCGTCCTCCTCCTCCTGCTCCTCCTACTCCACCCTTACCTTTGCCTCCAACCGTTACCAACCCTTTAGCTTTCGAGGCCGTTTGTTTGTACATCGCCTGTAACTTCCTCATACCGCCCACCATCTTTATTCTCGCACCTACAAAATGAGACAAAAAATAGTTAGAAATAGATGCAACATAAATAAGACAAAATTATAAATAGATGCAAAGTAAATGAAACATAAATAGAAGGTAATGTAGCATTACATGTATTAGAAATATTCTTCATGATCCGGATTAGCTAGATCATAAGTGGGGTCATCACTATCATACATGTCGATAAGATCCGCTCCGTCCAAAGGAGGAATGTTGGCATTATTGACATCGCCTATATGTAATCGCCGAAGTAATTCCATGTCCTTCGCATTTTCAACCTCATCTCCATTGTCGTCTTCAACAACTCTTTCATAATCTACTTCCATTCCGATCGGCTCGGTTAAGTCTATTGCAAAAGTCCCTTCTAGCCCCTCTTCTTGAAAGAACTCTTCGGCATATGTGTTAGGGTTAAAGACGTAGTCGTCATCATTTGGCATAGGTAGTTTACCGTGTGGTGATACCTTGTTCACAACATACCAACCTTTAAGATTCTCTTTGGTTTGGCATGGGTATGGAAGATAATAAACTTGTGTGGCCTGTTGAGCCACGATATAGACATCTTCTCCTGCTAACTCACAATCCTGTCAAATTTCAACTAGACCAAGATTAGGTGTCTTTCTCGTTACTGCAGGATCAAACCAATGACATTTGAATATGACGGGATTAAGAGGTTTGCAGCCATAGAATGAGAGTTCGTATATTTCTTCAACTCTTCCATAGTAATCCACCCCATCATCTCCGCGCGTGAAAACTCCACTATTTGTGGTTGTTTGATTGGGCCGACGTTGCTCGTGTCTTGTTGTATGAAATCGATAGCCATTAACATCATAATCAGAAAATGTCTTGACTCCATATGCAAAACCATCAACAACCTGTCTCAACTTGGCACTCATGTTTTCATCATTTTGGCCCTGCAAGCTCGGGCGAGCTAGTTAGTTATATGATTTGCACGTATGATCGAATTGAAATATTAAACTAAATTGGACAATACCTTATGTTTGAACCATGAAATGAAATCGGGTGTTCCACTTCCTGCTCCCTTTTTAAGAAGGGTCTCAGATTCCTGAGGGATAGGATCCCTAGATAGATGCCAGAATTCATGAAGAAATTCCCTGTACCAGCGAGGAACAAGGGGGTTCAAGGTAGAATATTGACTATTCGAGAACAAATTTGTTGAGAATAGTGACTTACCCTATGTATGGCTGCACTTCTGTAAGGTTTGGACAGTACATATAACATGATAATGCGCCACTCATCAGATTTCAAGGTCTTCTGGGTCCAATCACTTGCACTTCCAAGTTGCCCACAAAAAAGGCTGAGATTGGATTCATTTTCGCCAACATTATAACGAAGCAGACGATTATGTATGCTAGGAAGGTTGTCACCATAGTATTTTGTTGTGAAGTTTGACACCTCCTGTAGAATCGATGCCTCTGCGATTGAAGCTTCAGTCTTGCATTTATTTCTACATTTGTTTCTAACAACCTTTAGGGTGCTCTCAATGAAATAGCACCAACGAAACTACATAGGTCCCCCCATTCGTGCCTCATACGGGAGATGTAAAATCAAATGTTGCATCAGATTGGAGAAGCCTGGTGGGAAGATCTTCTCCGACTTATAGAGCAACACAGGTGCCATTTTTTCTAGGTCTTTAACCACGGACCGAGATAACTCCTTAGCACAAAGCTATCGGAAGAAATTTCTTAATTCTGCAAGCACTTGCCACACATGATCTGCGACATAGCCTCGTACCATCACTGGAAGAAGCCGTTGAATCCAGATGTGGTAGTCATGACTCTTAAGCCCATTGATTCGCATAGTAGACAAGTTCACTCCCCTTCTCAGATTCGCTACATACCCATTAGGAAACATTAACTTTTGGAACCATTCCAGTACTTCTCTCCTTTGAGGCCTGGTCAACATGTAATCGGCCAGAGGTCGTCTCCAATTCTTGCCTACCCTAGGTGGCCGCATTTCTTGATTTGGTTTGTCACATAATGTTGCCAAATCAATTCTAGCCTTCGCATTATCTTTTGACTTATCCTGAATGTCCATGATTGTTCCTAGAGTGCCTCAGTGATATTTTTTTAGTGTGCATTACATCAATGTTATGTGGAAGTAGCAGGTCTAGGTAATAGGGGAGCCTCTCCAAGCGCGACTTATGTGTCCATGCATGTTGATGACAGCACGGACCTCAGCACCCATCATCATCGCCGGTGGCGGGTTTGTAACTACCACATCTTTCGTAAAGTTCTTGATGTCTCATCTAAATGCATGTTCAATTGGGAGGAATTGTCGATGTTTGTCAAATGAAGAATATTTGCCTCCCTTCTTCAACCAAATGAACTGGACATTTGTCTTGCATATTGCGCATGGAAACTTCCCATGAACACACCAGCTGTAGTGAATCCCATATGCCAAGAAGTCATGCAGGGAGTAGTGGTACCAAACATGCATCGTGAAGTTGGTTTTTGTAGCTCGGTCATATGTCAACACCCCTTCATCCCAAGATTTGATCAATTCATCGATCAGAGGCGCCATATACACACCCATATTATTGCCCGGATGACCAGGAATTATCAAAGACAAAAATATGTTCTGTGCTTGAAAGCATACACCGGGAGAAAGATTGAGTGGTATCACAAACACGGACCAACAAGTGTATGGGGAAGCCATCATTCCATAAGGATTGAACCCATCTGTGGCAAAGGCAACACGTACATTACGAGCCTCTAGAGCTTTCTCATGATGAATACTAACAAAATAGGTCCATGCTTCACCATTCGAAGGATGTACCATCTTATCAGGACTGTATCGATGTCCATGTTTATGCCGAGAGTTTTCGATATGCCGTGTGCCGGGCTTATGGTGCTTGGCAAAATTGATCTTTGCCGTGTGCCTAATGGGAAGCACACGGCAAAGTCCCTAGCTCACGGCATAGCTAGGGGTTCCGGTAGTGATTACGAGAAGTGGGCTTCGATGATATGACATCACGCAACGGGGCTTCGCTAACTTACCATTATGAAACATGACCTACCCGCTAGAATACCATCTGATGCCCTTAGAGTCCTTTTATTCCTCTTATGCCCCTGGTCCTTATCTTCTTCTTCTTCTTGGAGCTCATGCCTGTGATAGAATGAAGGGGGTCGAACCTTCGTAGAATGGATCGGCTGGAGCTGGGTACCTGGTTATGTCCTGGGTGTCCCCATGACGAGTGCCCCCATGGTGAGAAGATCCCCAAGACAAGTGCCCCCACCGCGGTCAGCTCTCCCCCATAGTGCTGCCCCTCCCTGTGCTCCCTCCCCTCTTCGAGCTATTGCTTCTTGTCCGAGCTAGGGCCGACCATGGCGAGCAGGCCATTTGGGCGATGCTGGGCATTGAGGGCGTGGGGAGGTGAGCGAGCATGCGAGAGCTAGAACAGATTGGTGGGTTGCAGCACTGCCGTGGGGGCGGAGAAGAAGCGCACAAAGTCAAAGAAGAAGCTACTCGATCTGTTTTGTGCGAGTCCGTTCTGTCCAACTGTGCACCTACGAAAGGAACAAGGAAAGGACAGCATTACATGAGTCAAAAAATTTTGTTTAAGGGCATCGTATGGCATTCTAGCGGGTGGGTCGTGTTTTATAATGGCAAGTTAGCGAAGCCCTGTTGTGGAATGGCATATCACCGAAGCCCACTTCTCATAATGGTCTATTTCCAAAAAGCTCCATGGATGACGCTACGATGCGCACACATATTAATGCCACACACATTCCAAATCAAAATTCTAGAACTATTCATCAGATACAATGTTAGCGACGGTAGACCATGGGGTTTAGGCGACCACCTTCGAAGTCACGCGATGACGGCCCCGATGACCTAGGAACAGCTCACACATCCCTTTGCGCCTGGTAGGATCAAGCGGCAAATAGAAGGCCACATAATACTCCTCAAACGCCGCCTCATCCGGCTTTTCTGTTGAGACATCCTCGCCCAACGTTTTCATCAGAATCTTCCTAGCCTGAGCGTCCGGCTTGATAGCCCAGAACCCGCTTTTGGCAGCTAGTCTTGCACTCCTCTTACGCACTAGGTCTGTGTCGTTGCGTGTGTCCAGTCTGGCCACACACATAGGTGGCTGTGAAGGGACGATCAGCGTTGGCAGAGGCACCATCATCCTTGTTGATGAAGGACAAAACGGAGCATGACTCAGAAGGCGGAGCCACCTGGTCACAATCTAGACCCAAATTCAAGGTGATTGGGGTGGCAGGCTCCGTTCGATGACTAGATGTCACACCTGGATGTAAAAGAGCATTCGGGTGCCAAATCACATGTGCGCCAGGATCTCAAATTCACACACATGTACCGACATCATCAATGGTACAAGACACAGTGTTCAAACGAATTACATAAATGAGAGTAAATGTACCATTATTACAAGCCAAATGTTTATCAAAGTGCGAAGGGGAAACATAAGCTAAACTGCTCCATAATTAAAGGGGAAACTAAACACCGACGTAGCAGGATGCCACTAATAGGATGCCACTCGCAAGTTTTTGCTGGGGCGCTCGACAGTCGGTACCCATAGCCATGGCGTACCGATCAACCGACAACTTAATATTCATTACCCAAGTTACTTCCTCACGCCTACCCGGAAAGTAACACCCTACTAGTGGAGGTCCTGCTAATTAGTCAAGCTAGAGCCATATAGCTTGGAGCTGCACTGTAAGTCCCAGGGGGGGCGCTCCCTGACTAAGTCCTTACGGAGAGCAGAGACGGGTACGCCCGGCAAACCGGACCACCAACGGTACCCGCTCCCCCTGTCACCACCATCATTACGATGCTCGTAAGCATCCATCATCGCCATCACCGCAGTGACCAAAGGTTCAGCACAGTTTAAGCATCAAGTTGAGTAGAGATTATTACTTGTTTAGGCATGTGTATAAGATGAGTAGAGCAGCTAAGCAAACCTAGTATAGCCTAGTCTACCCATATACATAGCCCCAGGTGAACAAGGAATAATAAGTAAGCTAGTCATGTCCTTAGGGTTTGCATTCATTAGACACATGCATATAAAGTAAATGACATTAACGAATAGGTTCAAAATGATCAAACGGTGTCTGCACTTGCCTGGATCGTTGTCGGGTTGCTCAAACTCAGCGGGATCCTGATCCTCTTCCTTCACGAACGTCTCGTTGGCTATACGCGACAAACATCACACAAACGAAGCAATACATGCAAGCAAACAAGCTTAATCAGAAACAGTACGCCAAAGCATGTGAAAACAGAAAGCAACTGTACTACTGTATTCTACTCGACGAAACGAAACGACCAGAATCACCTAAATCGGAGTTACGATGCAAAAGTTATGGCTAAAACAAGTTGGATGGCAAATCTATAGATAAACTGAACTATTTTTCGTAATTAAAACTAATTAAAACTGAATTAAAAAGCATTTTGGATTAAAACTATAAATTCTAACCAAGCCAGGGGTTAAACCGCAAAACTAAGGGCATAAAACTAATTATTTTTGAACTGCATAGGATGGCGGGTTAATTTTCTATAAAGGGAGGGGCTTTTCTGCAAAAGTGCAGGGGGCGGCGCGAGCGCGTGGCCAGGTTGGCCACGTGGCGGTGGCGGGCTGGCCGGTCCACGGCACTGTGCGGTGGACCGGGGCGCGGGGCAGGGGGGCCGCGGTCCATGGTGGACCGCGCCTGCGGGAGCGGGCGAGCCGGCTGCATGGGCCGGGTCCACGTGAACCGGCGTGCGGGGGCGGCAAGCCGCGGTCCACGGTGGACCGCGCGCCGGAGCGGGAGCGGGCGCAGGCCGGGCGGCGGTGGCGCCATGGGCGGCGGGCGGGAGCTCGCCGTGGCGGCGGTCCGCGGCGCGAGAGGGCGAGGCAAGGGCACCAGCGGGTGCGGCTCGGCGAGGCGAACGCAATGGGGGTCTCACCTTCGCGAAACGTCGACGGCAAAGAGAAGCTCGACGGCGGCGGCGCGGATTTCGACGAGTTCGGCGGCGGCGCTGTGGAATTCGGCGAGAGCGGCTAGGGTTTGCGTAGGGGCGCGTGCGCGACTGAGGGACGCTATTTATAGGCGCGGGCGAACCTCGGTTCGCGTGCGGCTCGGAAACCGGGAGGCGGCGCGGCTGCGCCGTCCGTTTCGGACGGGAGGTTGGGGGCGGCTCTGACGGGTGGGGCCCACCCGTCAGCGGCAGCGGGCGGCAGGAGGGCAGGGACGCGCAGCTGTTGTGCGGCTGGGCCGCGGCTTGGGCCGCAGAGGCCCACGCGGGCGTGCAGGGAGAGGGGGGAGGCCGGCCCAGGGCGCTTGCCCCTTTTCTTTTTCTTTTTTTTAACAGATTTCTCCTATTTATTTCTTGCTCCAAAACTCAAACAAAGACAAGCAAATAAACATAAGTCAAAAGAAAAAATTATGCAGCAGTATGAATGCACACAAACAAGTTTTCTACCTTATATTTCATTTTATTTAATTTTGTAAATTATTTAGTAATTCTCAAAAATTCAAACTAAGCCAAAATTAAATCAAATTCAAAAATTTGGAGTGTTATAAACCTACCCCCTTAAAAGAATCTCGTCCTCGAGATTAGGATGAACCAGGGAATAACTGAGGGTATTTGGATTTCAGATCATCTTCTCTTTCCCATGTTGCCTCTTCCTCAGAATGGTGTTTCCATTGTACTTTACACATCCTAATAGTTTTACTCCTGGTAATTCTCTCTGCTATGTCCAGAACTTTGATAGGACTCTCTTCATAAGTTAGATCATCCTGTAAATCCAGTTCCTCTAGTGGCAACTGTTCCTCAGGCACTCTCAAGCATTTCTTGAATTGGGAGACATGGAAGACATTGTGCACATTGGATAAACTAACAGGCAGCTCAAGCTCATAAGCCACCTCTCCTTTCCTCTCCAAAATCTTGAAAGGACCAACATACCTTGGAGCTAGCTTTCCCTTGACATTGAACCTCTTTAGGCCTCTCATCGGAGACACTTTCAGGTATACATAATCACCTGCCTGAAACACAAGTTCCCTTCGTCTCACATCTGCATAACTCTTCTGTCTAGACTGAGCTGCTTTCAGAGTCTGTCGGATTAACTAAACCCTTTCTTCGGCTATTCTCAATGAATCAGGGCCGAACACTTGCCTTTCACCAGTCTGGTTCCAGAACAATGGAGTCCTACACTTCCTTCCATACAAGGCTTCAAAAGGAGTCATCTTAAGACTAGTCTGATAACTATTGTTATAGGAGAACTCGGCGTAGGGCAAACTAGTATCCCAACTATCCCCATACTGTAAAGCACAAGACCTGAGCATATCCTCCACTATTTGGTTGACTCTCTCTGTCTGACCATCGGACTGAGGGTGATAAGCTGTACTGAATCTGAGCTCGGTTCCCAAAGCATCATGTAACTTCTCCCAAAACTTTGATGTAAACTGTGTACCTCTATCAGACACAATCCTCTTAGGAACTCCATGCAGACACACAATCCGTTCCATATACTTCTCTGCTAACTGATCCCCACGATAGGTAGTCTTGACCGGTATGAAATGAGCTACCTTGGTCAATCGATCTACTACAACCCATATCGAGTCATATCCTCGTTGAGATCTCGGCAATCCCACTATGAAGCCCATGCTGATCTCATCCCACTTCCACTCAGGTATCTTCAACGGTTGCAACAATCCTGCTGGCCTCTGATGTTCCGCTTTCACTCTGTGACAGGTGTCACACAATGCCACATACTCACCAATATCTTTCTTCATACCAGGCCACCAATAGTTTTGTTTCAAGTCCTGGTACATCTTAGTACCTCCTGGATGAATAGAGTAAGCAGATTCATGGCACTCCTTCAGTATCACATCCTTGATTCTCTGAATATCAGGCACACACAATCGGTCCTTATGCCAAACAATTCCTTCTTGATCAACTTTGAATCCAGGTGCTCTACCTTCCTCTAATAGCTTAAGTATCTTTTTGATCTCTTCATCCTCTTTCTGACCTTTTCTGATCTCTTGCTCAAGAGTTGGTTCTATGTCCATGGAAGTACCTTGGGTGTTAGCAACAAACCTCAAATTGAGATACTCAAATTCTGCCAGTAGTTCCATCGGTAACTCCGTGGCTTCCAACATATTCACTTGACTCTTTCTACTCAGAGCATCAGCAACTACATTCGCTTTGCCAGGGTGGTAATGAATCTCTAGTTCATAGTCCTTGATCAATTCTAACCATCTTCTCTGTCTCAGGTTCAAGTCATTCTAAGTGAAGATGTATTTCAGACTCTTGTGATCCGTGTAGATATCACACTTATGACCCAAAATATAGTGTCTCCAGATCTTCAGTGAATGGACCACTGCTGCTAACTCAAGATCATGAGTTGGATAATTCACCTCATGTTTCTTCAACTGTCTAGATGCATAGGCAATCACCTTTCCCTCTTGCATCAGTACACATCCCAAACCTTGCTTGGAAGCATCACAATAGATAGAAAAACTTTTAGTCACATCAGGCAAAGTCAGAATTGGTGCAGTAGTCAACCTCTTCTTCAACTCCTCAAAGCTAGCCTGACACTGTTCATTCCACTTGAATGGCTTACCCTTCTCTAGCAAAGCAGTCATGGGCTTAGCAATACTGGAAAATCCTTCAATGAATCTCCGATAGTAACCAGCCATTCCAAGAAAACTTATGATTTCTCCAACAGTCTGAGGCGGACTCCACTTAAGAACATCTGCCACATTCTTCGGACTAACAGCAACTCCACCATTTGAAATGACATGACCAAGAAAAGACACTTCCTTCAACCAGAAGTCACACTTACTCAACTTGGCATAGAGCTGATGTTACCTCAATTTCTGCAACACAAGCCTCAGGTGTTCCTCATGTTCTTCCTCAGTCTTGGAGTTGATCAAGATATCATCAATAAAGACTACCACAAACTTATCCAAATACTCCATAAAAACTTTATTCATCAGATACATAAAGTAAGCTGGAGCATTAGTTAACCCAAAAGACATAACTGTATACTCATAAAGTCCATATCTGGTGGTGAAGGCAGTCTTTGGAATATCACTAGGTTTAATCCTCAACTGGTGATAACCTGATCTCAGATCTATCTTGGAAAACACACAAGCTCCTTTTAACTGGTCAAACAAGTCCTCTATTCTAGGCAAAGGGTATTTGTTCTTAATTGTGACCTCATTCAAAGATCTATAGTCTACACACATCCTCTGTGTTCCATCCTTCTTCTCTACAAAAATAACTGGGGCTCCCCAAGGTGAGGAACTAGGACGGATATACCCCTTAGACTGTAACTCCCTTAGTTGTTTCTTAAGTTCTTCTAACTCATTAACAGCCATTCTATAAGGTCTCTTAGATATGGGTGCAGTACCAGGTAATAAATCAATAACAAATTCAATCTCACGTTCAGGTGGCATACCTGGCAAATCCTCTGGGAACACATCAGGGAATTCTTTCACAACTCGAATATCCTCTACTGACCCACTGCTCACATGGTAAACTGTTCCTTCACTGCTAGGTGACATAGTAACTATGACCTCAATTCTGTTCCCACTAGGTGCTGTTAGAGCAACTAACTTCTCAGCACACTGAATAGTACCCTTAAACTTGGACAACCATCTCATTCCCAATATCATATCTAAACCTTCTGAACCCAACACAATAGGATTGACAGGAAAATCTACCCCCCTTATTTTAATGCTCATTCCCGGACACAAAGTATTAGTATGCATCTTTCCCCCAGGTGATTTAACTATCATGGTGTTTTGCATGGTACAGGTGGCTATACTATGTTTCTCAACAAACTGTGCACTTATAAAAGTATGTGATGCTCCAGTATAAAACAAAACAGTAGTTGGGCAAGAGTTGACAAGGAACGTACCAACTACCACATCTGGAGCCTCCTCAGCAGTTTCCAGCTTCACATGATTCACCCTTCCATTGTTGTTCTTCTGTCTCTGGGGGCAAGCATTCGCGTAGTGTCCAAGCTGACCACACTTGAAGCAGGTATTTCCAGTGGGGGTGGGGTTGGCATTGGGCTTTGCTGGGACAGTGTTGGAGTTCTGGCGAGAGCCTGATGGTGCTGGGGCATTCTGACGAGTCGCCTGACTAGCGGGGCGCTGCACTTGGTTGTTGTTGTAGCGCTGACTCGTCTGCTGACTCTGATTACTGTACCTGACATTCTGCTGCTGTCCTTGGTTACCAGACTGATATGCAGGGCGAGACTGAGGGCCTTGCTGATTGTTGTAGCGGGGACGGCTGGCACCAGCCTGCTGCTAAGAGGAATTATACTTCCTCTTCTTGTCTTCCATCTTGCGGCGCTTTCAAGCACCAATGCCCTGTCCACCATCTCTTGGAAGCTGGCATACTTGACATTTGACATCATGTAAGACAGACCATCATTAAAACCTTCCAGGAAGTGATCTTGCTTGTCTTCATCGTTCTCCACCTCATTCGGGCAATACTGCGACAATTGAGTGAACTTGTCGCGGTACTCACAAACTATCATGGAGCCCTGCTTCAGAGACAGAAACTCCTTCTTCTTCAGCTTCACCAATCGAGCAGGCACATGATGAGTCTTGAAGGCGACCTTGAACTCATCCCAAGTGATAGTATCTGGGTCCTGATGCGCAAAGCAGTACGAATCCCACCAATCCTGTGCGGCTCCCTGAAGCTGCCTAGAGCCATACAGAACCTTTTCCCTGTCATTGCACTGAGCAATGACCAGCTACTTCTCCACAGCTTTAAGCCAATCCTCAGCTTGCATAGGGTCAGCTGAGTGAGAGAAGAACGGTGGACGTCCCTTCATGAACTCTCCACGCTTGTCCCTAGGTGAGGCAAACGCGTTGTTACCTCCTTGATGCTGGTTCTGATTGTGATGCTGATTCTGATTTTGGTTCTGCTGCATGTTGTTCATAATATGTGTCATCCCTTGCATCAGCTAAGTCTGCATAGTCATCAGCTGCTCTATGGTCATGGGCTGATTCAGATGAGGAGGGTTGGCATTAATCCCGCTGTGATCATTGTTGTTATTGTTGTTGTTGTTGGACTGCTCATTGTTTCCTCCATTGGTGTTGCTCCTAGTGTTGACAGGCATCTGATGTATAGAAATAATATAATAAAATCAGATGTAGTTCATATGCGTAAACCTGAGCTGTAATGTAAACTGCAAAGTCATACTCTTTCCTCAAAGTGTGAACCAGCTGGTAGTAACTTCCCTTTTTCAGTTGATCAACACAGTACTCATAACAGATGTAATATATAGATAATGAACTGATCATGATAGAGTAAGACTGATAAGATAAAGCGATATGAAATATGATAAAGCACAAATAAAGGAGACCGATAATAACCTAAACTAACTATCTCATATTAACTTAATACTTAATCTTGTTCTTGATGCGTTGTGGACATAACCCACAACTCATCGCACTCATTACAAAGATCCAAATCACACCATTATCACAATAATAAATCAAGTTCTCACACAGACCAAGCAAAGCACACTAAGCAAACCACTAAGCAATAGACTCGCATAACTAAGATCGTGCTAACGTTCTAAGCGTGGCACTATTTATTACTAAGCTGGGAATAGCTCCTATTCTATAGTAGTACGAGCGCTGGCATCTCCATAGGCTGGATCTTCACGAGGCGGAGAGAAAGCAGGCCACTTAGGTGAAGGCGGCGGCACTCCAGTGATCTGAGCCTCCAGCTGCGCTATCCTCTTCCTGGCGTCATCTAGCTCCTTCCTCACTTGCTTCAGCTCCACTAGTGAACTGTTGAGCTCAGTGTTAGTGACCGCCACCAGCTTGACAGTCCTGTGCATGCGGGGGTCCTGCTCATCAGTGGTGGAAGCAATAGTCATCACCAACTCTCCACGGCGACGGCGAGGGTAGTAGCGACGTTCATCCTGGCTGATCTCCTCGAAGAAGTGATCACGGTATGCGTAGAAAGCCTGACGAGCAGCATCATTAATGCCCGCCATCTGGGTAGACCTCTCTGCCATAGCTTCATGTATGGACATGATCCTCAGTGCCCTCAGCGTTGGGTTAGGCCTGCCGACGTCTGCCCAGACCTTCCAGTACGCCGGGTAGTCTGGGTGACTCCAGTGCTGACTGCAGTACTCCACTGAGAACATGCCATGTCCTAGTTGTTGGTCAAGGAGATGCTTCAGCTCGCTGTGGAAGAAACACCCTCCACCATCCCTTGTGCAGACAGTCACGATCCACCCATCATCAGCAGCAAAAAGTCCATCTTGACCTCCAGGTCCTCCAGGTGCATCCTCATCATCATCATCCATGTCATCGTCATCACCGAAGGGATCATCTCCTCCAGCTGCCCAGCAAGGCGCCCTTCCATGCACTACCAGAGCTTGAGGTGGTTGCTGTCCTTCATAGGGTTCCGCGCCTTGGAGATTAGCACCGTCATCAAGATGCTGGTTAGGCTGGAACACGATGTTATCCACGCGACCAGTCAACGAGAACTCCACAGCTTGAACGGGACAGAAACGAATGACGCTCTTGCGGCAAGTCAAATGGCGAGTCATCTACTTATGCATAAGATCATAGACATACAGGAAACGGTTAATAGATCATGACAAAGATAGATATATGAATAATATAAATGAAAGTAAAAGTGTATGTGTAATGAAGATGAACCAAGATTATACAATGGATGGACAATATGAACTTTGGTGGTATTTATGGTAAGATATGAAAGCAAGTAATGAAGGTATAAAGTAAAAACAAGGTAATGAAATTTATTGTCAAGGCAGAAATAATACATAATTCAAGTAATAAATGAAAAACAAGGAACAAGAAGGTAATATGAGTAGAATGATAATAAAAGACAAGGTATACAAGAAAGGTTCAAATAATAAGTAATAAAAGTTGAAACAAGAATATAAATGCAATATGAGAAGCAGGAAGTAATAAATGATGACAAGGTAATAAATGCAGGAAGTAGAGTGAATAAAACTGAACTGTTAGTAAAAGTAAGTAGATAAGGCTAATAGGTAAAGTCTAATGAGACATGTTAGTAAGGTAGTTAGTAGATCCAATGGTGTATTCCACCCAAAAGGGACAATCTAAACGGCTGTTTCTAACTAGGCTGCGTGATCCTACGGTCAACACGGCTTTGATACCACTTCTGTCACACCCGGATGTAAAAGAGCATTCGGGTGCCAAATCACATGTGCGCCAGGATCTCAAATTCACACACATGGACCGACATCATCAATGGTACAAGACACAGTGTTCAAACGAATTACATAAATGAGAGTAAATGTACCATTATTACAAGCCAAATGTTTATCAAAGTGCGAAGGGGAAACATAAGCTAAGCTGCTCCATAATTAAAGGGGAAACTAAACGCCGACGTAGCAGGACCACCTTGCCACAGGAAGGTCGACGGCAGAACCACACGAGCCTAACAACCAGGAGACTCAGGGTAGTCCTCAGGGAAATCGTAATTGTACTCCTGATCGTCCGAGCAACCTTTAATGATTATAGCAAGGGTGAGCTCATGTCGAACTCAGCAAGCACTGACAGAAAGTAATGACATGCAAGGCTTAAAACAAGGTAAAGCTGACTTGGTTTGACTGCGGTAGCATTTTAGTTGATCACTTTTAATTATGACTATTATAAGAACAACCTATTACTAATTATGAGTAGCATAAACCCAACCCTTAATTAGTGTAAGTAGTAATTAGCATCTTTTAAAGTACTATCCTAATTATTATAGTAATCTAGGGATTAACCCCAATTATTAACACAGGATAGCAATCCTGCCAACACGGAATAGCCATTCCGCCAAAACACGAGGTAGCAACCTCGCCAAGGTCCATCTCCAAGTATCCAGTGAATCCAATTTGCTCATCAAGTGAGGGTCTGGGCCGCTCGTGACCGTGAGCACGGCTGATATATCAGTTTTACACTCTGCAGAGGTGTGCACGTTCACTCCAAGTCGTGATTCCCATTTGCCCGGGGTCGCGACTCCCCAAAACACTTCCAAGGTGAGCAGGCAGGGTCTCACTATGAGACCTTTCACAGGGTCCAACTAATAGGATGCCACTCGCAAGTTTTCGCCGAGGCGCTCGACAGTCGATACACATAGCCATGGCGTACCGATCAACCGACAACTTAATATTCATTACCCAAGTTACTGTTGACGGTCCTTAATGCTCACAATTAACCATCAACTAATCATGGAAAAGGATCCAAATGCAACCAACACCTAGACTTAGGGTTTTATTTGACAGAATTCCACAAGTTTTGGTGTTTGTCTATTTCTGTAGGGGGTTATCAGGAAATACGGAAGAAAGGCCCACACGTCGGGTTTACATAGAGATATTAACGTGCCGCGCAATTTTCTATCATCTAGAAGACTCCAGAAGCCATGGGACCGAACGGGAGACGTAACGGAGCCGGGCACTGGGCGCCCTCCCTCCCTTACTGGGCGCCCGCCCTCCCCCCTGGACCAATCAGGGTGATGTTCGGGGATCATGCTCCACCGACCTAATACTTCAAGGAAAACCACACGATCAATGTCGGTTTAATCCGACGGCCCAGATTCACTTGAAGGGACTATAAAACCAGACCCCCCTGGCCCCTGGAGATCATACCTCTTCTACAGAATCAAAGTTAGGGTTTCAATTCTTCATCCAAGTAGAGAGGATCTCTCTAGTTCTTCTAGTTCTACCTCTAGTTCATCTAGATCTAGTTCTAGTTCATCTAGTTCTAGTTCTAGTTCCTCTAGTTCTAGTTCTAGTTAGTTCTAGTTGTAATCTAGAAAATAGGGAGAGAGAAGAGGAGAGCGGAGGAGGAGCCGGATCTGTCGGATCTTCCTCAACATTGTACTTTTGCAGCAACTGGTTCGTTCTTCATCGTTCTCCAGGTTCTTCAATTCATAACTCCTGAGTTCTCTAATTACTTTTATTTACATTCAAGTTATTTATTGGATTCCCGCTTGCATCAAGTGCTCTAGTCTTTATAACGCTAGAGTAGTAATTAATAGATTAGACGTGGTGTTTAGTCTTGCGATTACCTGGAATTGCACCCAATCCTACGGATTGTTGTGGTAGCCCTAGGGTAGTGACAGCCCTAACGGTCGACGTATTCCACCACGTTCGGATCGGTGTTTGTAGGACCGTAGTCAGACCTTCCTAGCCCCCTTCTCATCTCTTTCTCTGGTTAGTGCTCTGATGTCCCGATATAGATAATCTTGAAGTAATTCTTGATTCTTAGATCAACTAGAGAACTCTCAGGAAACTTCCTCTCTTCCCACCAAAAATAATTATATTGTTATCCTTGGGTGATCTTGATTCTTAATTAGTACACTCACGTTCTTTGTGGAAAATCGATACTCTGGAATACTCCCGGGTGAAAGCTACATCGGTATCCGTGCGCTTGCGGATTTTTTTGTTTGCGTTTAAAATACCCAACAAGCTTTCTAGCGCCGTTGCCGGGGAACGGTAGCTGTGCTAGTTTCGAACCAAGTCGCCCGTATATCCTTTTTGTTTTCTTTTTTTACCACACTCACCTTATCATTTTCACCGTACCACATGGATTTCACTCTAAGCATTAATGAGCATGGAATTTATTTCATAGCCACTTCATTTACTCCATGCTCATATGCAACATCTTCACAATCCATTGGTCTCTCCAACATCACCACATTCGAGATCTCCAACCCCCTCTTCCTTTCTATTTATAAAAACTTTAAAAGGGCGGTTGTCGATGCATATGTTTATAATAAATTTTGCAGATCTCGTTGAGTTGATCTTGATATAGGTCAGCGTTGGAGGGGAAACCACTTCACTGACATAAATTGATGGTTTCCCAAGGACAAGCTTAGTGTCCTAAAACAAGCACTGATCAGATTGCAACATGAGATTTTAATTATTTACAACATTACCTTGTGTGTTGAGCATATAAGGATAATTGTAAAAATATTCCTTCGGGTATTCTTGTCACTAACCTTTCCAGGATTGGAGCAAGAAGATCGGATGAATGACAAGCACAAGGTATGTACAACCAATCATCATACAACATTGAATTAAATTCATCCAAACTTGAATTTTGCAAAATTCAAGCTTTAGGGAGTACTTTATATAAAAACATCCTTTGCCATGTTGCTATATTGGTCGACCCTACCATTGAGACATGCTCAATTTGTTAAATACTAATCACACTACTTCATCTCCACTTGAATAGATCTCTATAAATGCTCTCATGCTACCTTTATTTGCTTTAGTATATGTCTAGGTTTGGAGTAGTTTCATTTATCTCTTAATTGAGCTTGGTGCTTAGGTTAGGAATGATGATCTTACTTCCAAGGGGTTTTAAATTAAGCATGGTGCTTAGGTTAAAAAAGCCCTCCTGAATCAAATTAGACATGGTGTCTAGGTTGATTTTTGAGCCGATAGTATGCTATAGTAGATATTGGATATTTTGTTGGACTAACCCCTGCAGGAAAACTTTCAATATCGACCTGGGAAGTCCTGAGACAAACTCACATTGGAGACAAAGAGAGAGGCACATGAAGTTTAACAATTTACACAAGGAAGGCATAGCTCACAAGAGATGATCCATGGAGGGTGCCACAAACACGATGCACAACCGCTAAGAAAGGAAAGCTTCCACAAGGTGTTACTGTACCATCACTCTTCAAGTAAGGTAACATCTTAAGGTACTTGACTATCACTTTTATAAGCTTCTCCTTGGTTCTGGCGTTCACATGAATAAAAGAGACAAACATGTATGATTTACAACTCTAGATTAATGAACCCAATCGATTCAACATGTTTAGTCCTTCCACCTTTGTGATCCCACAATCGTAATCATATGAGCTAAAATGTTGCACACTCAATCTTTGGAAGATATATTTTATAAAAAAAAACAAAACAACATAAATATAGATAGATTATCTTTCCATTAGGTTGAGCGATCTGATCTGACAAATGCTTTAAATGCTACACTCGTGATCTTATTATCCTTCAACTTTGTCTTGCTCACTATGCTTAAGGTTAGAGAAGAACAAATACACTTTTGGTTCTGTTGGTGTTTTCCACCAACAGGGCCCATGCACTTGATCTCTGCCTTGTCTTTATGAGCAGGTACACTTCGAACAAAATATGAAGGAGTTTTACAACTCCCAGACTCCACCAAGTGAAGAACCTAGATCTAGGAGCACAAACACACTGGAGATACTAGACACTCAGGCAATCACTGCCCTGAGATGCTTCAGGACGTAACTACTGGAGTAACCCCGTAGTGGAAGTAATTACTGACCTTCTGCCGGTCAAGAGAGACAACTCAGGATGCCCCGTCATCCCGATCTCCATCGGCATGGTGGACTTCCCAGAAGCACTCTGCGACTTTGGCTCCAGTGTCAACATTATGCCCAGGGTACTCTATGAAAAATTCTTTACACATCCTTTACTAGAAACAACCGTGTGCTTGCAGCCTGCAGATCGTACGCTAAGTTTCCCAACGGGAATATTGAAGAACCTCTACGTCCGAGTTGGTACCTTGTACGCCCCAGCAGACTTCATGGTGATAGAGACTGGTACTGATGAGAGGGCACCCATCATCCTAGGGAGGCCATTCCTGAACACCTCAGGAGCTGTCATCTACGCTAGTGCTGCCATGATCAGTTTCTACATCAAAGGGAGAAATGAGACATTTTCCTTCAAGAACAAGACTACACAATCTCAGAGCATTCCCGACATGAACCAAGGAAGAGGACCAATAGGAGGAACAGGAACAAGCAAATGTAGACCGAGTAAGCTAAGATGGTCACTGGAGTTCAAGGAGGTCAAGATCGTCGACTTAAGTCACCGTCCCTGACCAAAAAGGATGACCCAGTCACCTATCAGCTACTGTTCGGAACCATGCCCCTAAAACCGACATACATTCAGCTCGAGATAGCATATCAGACATTCCGAAAGGTTGAAGGTTATTGAGATCGGAGAAGACGAGTACGATTCACCCATCATCCTTGCGAGACCGTTCCTCAGCACCGTTAAAGCAATCATCTACATTGGAACCGGAGAAGTCCATATGCACTTCCCCTCTGAGAAGGTATGCCACTATTTTACTGACCTTAACTATATAGTTGAAGACTCTAAGCAGGTCAGGACAAGAAGAAGACGACGCAACCGTAACCAGAGGAGGCAAATCATCAAGGACGGATGGGCAGACTACGAAGGAGAAGTAGTAAGGTCTGAAGACATACAGCTTGAACAGAATTATCCTGAGGAGACCGTAGCACCGTGTCAGGTGTGGAGAGAGAAGATAGTTATACATGAAGACCAGGCGCTGCCGGAACCACTAACTACGCCATCCAGCGAATCCCAGGACAACTGAGAAAATAGAGAGTCCCGTTCGGAGGACTTAAAAACACCGAACGCCTTGGTAAGAGTTAAACTTGGTAGTTATCCTTTTTTCCCTTTCAATTATTTAAAATAGTTTGCTTAGTTAATCAGGTTCATATCATCTTAAAAAGAAAATAAAAATGTTAAAAATAGTAAGCCCCATGTGAGTATGCTCATGGCATAAAACCCATAAGTACATTCACTGTGGTGGCATAAAAATAAAATAAATATATTCCTGTCCTATAAAAATAAAATTATAAAAATAAAATTATGATCCTACTAATGAGTAATATTTATTGAGGAGGCTCAACATGATAAAGGCTAGATATTTATGCTAACACTTAACTAGTTCCACAAAGCTTTGTTGTCTATTTGAGCTTCACAGAATTCAAGGATCAAAGAAGACTAGCAGACGAAGGACATCCTAATCGCTGTCAGAGTGGTGCCGACATTCAAATACACCTCCGCCACCTGCTAGCTACATCAGAAGAAATTATGTCAAAATCCAGCTTGGGGGAGAGCACCCCCATTTATCCAGCTAAGTGTTCTACTCACGTTTATACTTTACTCAAATAATAAAAAGATGCATAATCATAAAAACCCAAATAAAGATTTTATGCTTATATATATATCTTTGCTTAGTTTGCTAAATAAAAAAAATAAATCAATATAAGTATTATTTTTCTTTCTTAGTTTTATTTACTAGTATTCAGAAATAAAAAAAATGCATAACCATGAAACCAAACACAGTTTTTGTTTTGAGAAATATATAATAGTTTTATGTAATACTAAGTTTGAAATAAAATAAAAAGAAAGTTTGATTCAAGTCTAGGTAATTGACAAACATGATATGAGAAGGTCTGAGCTACTATTTAACTTGTTCCAAGTTTTGCTAGAGTTCTGGAGATTTTATCTTTTGAAAATCTAAAAATTCATAAAAAAAAATATATGAGATCATAATACCTAGAGTCTTATAAGAAATAAATATTAAAACTGTGGGTACTTTCTTTGTTCAAGCCATTGTTAATTCTTGTAGTTTTGGTTGAGAGAATTATCATGCTCCCAAGATCAAGATCTTTTTGTTTTAAAAATATAAAAGATTCACTCTTCCGAAGTATTATTGCGTTAGAGGCATGGGACTATGCAAAAATTTGATTCAAAAAAAAGAGTGAGATGAGAGGTAAAAATGGACAAGTGTCCGAAGTAGAATTAGGGGTACAAAGATACCCACCTGAGTGGAAAAAAATGGACATGTGTCCGACAGTAGAATTAGGGGTACTTGCTGCCCACTTGAAAAAAAGAGACTAAAAAAAGAGAAAAAAAAGGAAAAAAAATGATAGCCCATGGTCCCTCTAATAAGCAATATGCCAGTAAGAGATGACAAACTCTTCAAAAAGGTCAAAGGTCTTGATCTAGGAGTATGACATTCCTCTCCCTTGCTCCGAGCATTGACATAGCAAAATGCAAAGTAAGTATGCTAAAATTTTTAAAGCTCTACTTATATATATCTTTCGAGAAGAAGGCAAATGCCTCAGATTTATTTTGGAAACTTACAAACAACTCCAGAACAAAGGTAAGACAGAAGAACTTGAGACATAGTGCTTGACTTGATCATTCTGTTTTTCAATCACTTAAGACCTTAGTGATAACTTAAAACCCTTTAGTAAAAGGCATAAAAGTAACCCCTGTTTTCTTGATGATTTTAGCTTTGCTCAGGGACGAGCAAAGGTTAAGCTTGGGGGAGCTTGTTGACGGTCCTTAATGCTCACAATTAACCATCAACTAATCATGGAAAAGGATCCAAATGCAACCAACACCTAGACTTAGGGTTTTATTTGATAGAATTCCACAAGTTTTGGTGTTTGTCTATTTCTGTAGGGGGTTATCAGGAAATACGGAAGAAAGGCCCACACGTCGGGTTTACATAGAGATATTAACGTGCCGCGCAATTTTCTATCATCTAGAAGACTCCAGAAGCCACGGGACCGAACGGGAGACGTAATGGAGCCGGGCACTGGGCGCCCGCCCTCCCTTACTGGGCGCCCGCCCTCCCCCCTGGACCAATCAGGGTGATGTTCGGGGATCATGCTCCACCGACCTAATACTTCAAGGAAAACCACACGATCAATGTCGGTTTAATCCGACGGCCCAGATTCACTTGAAGGGACTATAAAACCAGACCCCCCTGGCCCCTGGAGATCATACCTCTTCTACAGAATCAAAGTTAGGGTTTCAATTCTTCATCCAAGTAGAGAGGATCTCTCTAGTTCTTCTAGTTCTACCTCTAGTTCATCTAGATCTAGTTCTAGTTCATCTAGTTCTAGTTCTAGTTCCTCTAGTTCTAGTTCTAGTTAGTTCTAGTTGTAATCTAGAAAATAGGGAGAGAGAAGAGGAGAGCGGAGGAGGAGCCGGATCTGTCGGATCTTCCTCAACATTGTACTTTTGCAGCAACTGGTTCGTTCTTCATCGTTCTCTAGGTTCTTCAATTCATAACTCCTGAGTTCTCTAATTACTTTTATTTACATTCAAGTTATTTATTGGATTCCCGCTTGCATCAAGTGCTCTAGTCTTTATAACGCTAGAGTAGTAATTAATAGATTAGACGTGGTGTTTAGTCTTGCGATTACCTGGAATTGCACCCAATCCTACGGATTGTTGTGGTAGCCCTAGGGTAGTGACAGCCCTAACGGTCGACGTATTCCACCACGTTCGGATCGGTGTTTGTAGGACCGTAGTCAGACCTTCCTAGCCCCCTTCTCATCTCTTTCTGTGGTTAGTGCTCTGATGTCCCGATATAGATAATCTTGAAGTAATTCTTGATTCTTAGATCAACTAGAGAACTCTCAGGAAACTTCCTCTCTTCCCACCAAAAATAATTATATAGTTATCCTTGGGCGATCTTGATTCTTAATTAGTACACTCACGTTCTCTGTGGAAAATCGATACTCTGGAATACTCCTGGGTGAAAGCTACATCGGTATCCGTGCGCTTGCGGATTTTTCTGTTTGCGTTTAAAATACCCAACAGTTACTTCCTCACGCCTACCCGGAAAGTAACACCCTACTAGTGGAGGTCCTGCTAATTAGTCAAGCCAGAGCCATATAGCTTGGAGCTGCACTGTAAGTCCCAGGGGGGCCGCTCCCTGACTAAGTCCTTACGGAGAGCAGAGACGGGTACGCCCGGCAAACCGGACCACCAACGGTACCCGCTCCCCCTGTCACCACCATCATCACGATGCTCGTAAGCATCCATCATCGCCATCACCGCAGTGACCAAAGGTTCAGCACAGTTTAAGCATCAAGTTGAGTAGAGATTATTACTTGTTTAGGCATGTGTATAAGATGAGTAGAGCAGCTAAGCAAACCTAGTATAGCCTATTCTACCCATATACATAGCCCCAGGTGAACAAGGAATGATAAGTAAGCTAGTCATGTCCTTAGGGTTTGCATTCATTGGACACATGCATATAAAGTAAATGACATTAACGAATAGGTTCAAAATGATCAAACAGTGTCTGCACTTGCCTTGATCGTTGTCGGGTTGCTCAAACTCAGCGGGATCCTGATCCTCTTCCTTCACGAACGTCTCGTTGGCTATACGCGACAAACATCACACAAACGAAGCAATACATGCAAGCAAACAAGCTTAATCAGAAACAGTACACCAAAGCATGCGAAAACAGAAAGCAACTGTACTACTGTATTCTACTCGACGAAATGAAACTATAGCGACCAGAATCACCTAAATCGGAGTTACGATGCAAAAGTTATGGCTAAAACAAGTTGGATGGCAAATCTATAGATAAACTGAACTATTTTTCGTAATTAAAACTAATTAAAACTGAATTAAAAAGAATTTTGGATTAAAACTATAAATTCTAACCAAGCCAGGGGTTAAACCGCAAAACTAAGGGCATAAAACTAATTATTTTTGAACTGCATAGGATGGCGGGTTAATTTTCTATAAAGGAAGGGGCTTTTCTGCAAAAGTGCAGGGGGCGGCGCGGGCGCGTGGCCAGGTTGGCCACGTGGCGGCAGCGAGCTGGCCGGTCCACGGCACTGTGCGGTGGACCAGGGCGCGGGGCAGGGGGGCCGCGGTCCATGGTGGCCCGCGCCTGCGGGAGCGGGCGAGCCGGCTGCATGGGCCAGGTCCACGTGAACCGGCGTGCGGGGGCGGCAAGCCGCGGTCCACGGTGGACCGCGCGCCGGAGCGAGAGCGGGCGCAGGCCGGGCGGCGGTGGCGCCATGGGCGGCGGGCGGGAGCTCGCCGTGGCGGCGGTCCGCGGCGCGAGAGGGCGAGGCAAGGGCACCAGCGGGTGCGGCTCGGCGAGGCAAATGCAATGGGGGTCTCACCTTCGCGAAACGTCGACGGCAAAGAGAAGCTCGACGGCGGCGGCGCGGATTTCAACGAGTTCGGCGGCAGCGCTGCGGAATTCGGCGAGAGCGGCTAGGGTTTGCGTAGGGGCGCGTGCGCGACTGAGGGACGCTATTTATAGGCGCGGGCGAACCTCGGGTTCGCGTGCGGCTCGGAAACCGGGAGGCGGCGCGGCTGCCCCGTCCGTTTCGGACGGGAGGTTGGGGGCGGCTCTGACGGGTGGGCCCCACCCGTCAGCGGCAGCGGGCGGCAGAAGGGCAGGGGCGCGCAGCTGCTGTGTGGCTGGGCCGCGGCTTGGGCCGCAGAGGCCCACGCGGGCGTGCAGGGAGAGGGGGGAGGCCGGCCCAGGGCGCTTGCCCCTTTTCTTTTTCTTTTTTTTTTAACAGATTTCTCCTATTTATTTTTTGCTCCAAAACTCAAACAAAGACAATCAAATAAACATAAGTCAAAAGAAAAAATTATGCAGCAGCATGAATGCACACAAACAAGTTTTCTACCTTATATTTCATTTTATTTAATTTTGTAAATTATTTAGTAATTCTCAAAAATTCAAACTAAGCCAAAATTAAATCAAATTCAAGCTAAATTTCAAATTCAAAAATTTGGAGTGTTATACTAGACATGTTCAGTTCATGGCCTACACGAGGAGGAGTTGATGGGCTAGGCCCAGGGGGCAACTTAGCCTGGTCCTTGCTCCTACGTTGTTTTTGCTGTGCACAGCCCCAGCCACAGCAAGATTCAGATCCGGCCCCTCCCACACGACTGGGTCCAAGCATCAGAAGCTACACGCCAGCTCCGTGTCCCCACACCTAGCGGCAGAACGGTGGATGACCGATGCATCATTCTAGCTTTATTCTGTAGCTCCAGCCCCATGCAAAAGAGAAAACAAAAAGCTATCTCACTCGCTCCAGCCCAAAGAGCAAACAAAGAGCTATGCTTGTATTCTCTTATCAAAGCAAAAGCAAAAGCAAAAGTGCAAACAATGTGCATGCATCAGTGATAACCAGATGGTTGCATGTTACCGCATCATGTCATCCCATAGTGCAGAGAAGATGAAGAAGCTCAACGGTGACACGTGCTTACTGGTAGAGAGAATCATGGTGCCCAGGGACAGTAAGATAAAAGAACAGTTACCAACGTACCTTTAATAATAAAAACTAAATTTCAAAATTACCTACCTCAGTTAATTAAATGGTAAAAAATAGAAAAAAGGAAAGAAAACATAGAACTCTTCTAATTCTAATCTAACTAGGCTAAATCTATGAACTAGAGAGGCTCTGATGAACTAGAGAAGGCTCTTGATGGATTGATCTCCAAATGACTTGATGCCTCCAGGGAGGGGGGTCTGCCCCTTTATTTATAACCCGGTGGGATCGACGTGCGCCGCAGGATCAAACCGACTTAACCAAGGGCCAAGATGACTCCTCATAGGCGGTGGAGGAAGCTTCTAGAAGGGGGCCAAAACCCTAACATTGGGGCACCGACCGGTGCTAGGGTGGGGCCAGCCGGCCCCACCTGGCGGCCTTTGGCCCCCCAGCTCTTTGGGTGTCTTCTAGAGTCTTCCAACGTCCCGATCGTGATCTTTCCGTGGTGGATAAGTTTCGTATTTATTTTGCACTTGAATCCCTCTTTTTAGCTTTTCTAAAAATAGACCTTGGAAAATACAGAATATACAAAACTCATGGAAATTGTCAGTTTAAACCCTAGACTAGTGTGTTTTCATGTTCACCTTTGGGTCTAAAGCTCTAATAAAGTTGACGGTATCGACCATCAACAATTCCCCCAAGCTTATCTTTTGCCAGTCCCTTGGCAAACCAAGCTGTTGACACCGTTTCTAGGCACGTGTCTAGGATGGCAGGATAAGGTGGCAGTACGATGTTTACAAAGCGGGTTGCCAATGAGGGAGAGGTTGAATGTAACTAAGTCCACAGGCAGTAATATGGTGCCGATGGCTAGATAAAAAGGTCTGCCGATGACTATGGCAAAGGGATTGCCGATGATGCAAAGGAGGAGTCCGGAAGCTGCCAGTTGTCATGTGGAGGAGTTTCGGTTTGTCACGAGGGATAGTTTTGTTATTTCCTTAATTATTTGCATCGTTTTGTATACGGATTCCGTGTAATTTGGAATTCGAATTCTAATCGTGTCTGGTTGTAGCTCTTTGAGCAGGGTATAAATATAAACCCTAGGGCCTTGTAATAATGAATCAAGAAATCAATCAAACACACGTTTTTACTCATATTCCAGCATCTACTTTTCGACGACTTCGTCATACTTTTTTCTTTTTATTACGAGTTCTTAGGAATTCGTCGACTTAAGCTCGGCGTGTTCTCGAGTTCCGCGTGAGTACCTCTTAGCCGTGACATCCGGGCGCATCGCTGTTGTCAGGACTAAAGTATTCGAGTTATCACCTTTGCCGATAGTAAGGTCAAATCGGCTGGCACGCCTTAACGTTTGAATCGGGTATTAGCCCTTTGTGTTTGCAGATCAGTTTTGCATCAACACATCTTTTGGCACGCCCAGTGGGACCAGATTCAAGATCAAGATCAACATGTCGATCTCTGACCTCGATCAAGAGAACGTCATCCCCGTGACGGAGGCCAACCTCAAGGATGAGCAGAAGCAAGCTATTGCCCAAGCCATGGAAGAGTTCAAGCAGCAATGCCTGAGGTCTTTCAGCATAAACAGGAGCGGCGAAGTGGTCCAGAAAGATGCACTGTCGGCACCACGGCAGGTTACCTTTGACGCCAATCCTGGCAAGCTTCAAGATATGGTTGACAATGCCATCAATCGAGCGTTGATTAACCAAGCTGGTGTATTGTCTAATACGGTTTTCAATGCCGTGGCAAGAACTTTCAAGGAAGGACAAATCCCACCAGATTATGTGGGCCCCTCCCATCATCAGCCAACGGCACCAGAGGTCACGACTCCATCGGCTGCCTTGACGAATGCAAGTGCACAATCTGCCGTCCCTCCAAGTACATCGGGGACTACTGGTGCACTATCTATGCCGATGGCAACCAACCCACAAATTTCAGTTGGGCAGCATAAACTGACAACAGATATGTTGGCATCGGCAATGTCAGGGTTGACTCTTCCTCCCAACTGGTGGGGTTACGGTATGCCTCCAGAGTTGACGCCGGGAACATCACAAATAACTGACATGAGGGGCAAAACTCCTATGGCATCGGCACCTCCCAATGCGCCGGTGAACCAGAGTCCTCGGTATACCACAACCACTACTGCTAGGCCTCACACTGGAAATCCTCAAGATTCAATGTTCCAGATGCCCAACGCATCGGCAGAGTCAATGCTGATGCAACAGAGGCCTATGGCCCAGTCGGGGTATGTTAATTCAACGACGGTACCCAATTACCAATCATCGGCAGCACCTATGCCGATGAACGCTAATAATGGATGGCTTGGATAGCAAGCCTTTCCACAATCGCCCCAGCAGAGTTATCAGACTACAGGGTTCCAGCAAGGGCAGGTCTATCCCGGTTTCCAAGGTCAGGGGATTCCCAAACAGCCAATGAATTTTGGACAGCAACTCGGAGGACAGCCAATCGGTGGACAGCAGTTTGGTGGTCCGCAGATTGGAGGACAGGTGATCAATACGATGTTCCGTGCAGATCACGTCCCGAACAGACACGTGGAGGTTCGCCACCAAGTGCCAGATCCGCAGCCGCCTCATCGGCAAGATGCCGATGCATATTGGGCCGATAAGATTGCTGAAGTAATGAGGGAACAATTTGGGATAAAACCCAAAGTCAACACTTATTCTTATCGGACACCATATCCTCCCGCGTATGATTTGATCCCGCTTCCACATCGGTACAAGGTACCGGATTTTACAAAGTTTTCCGGACAGGACGACACGTCAACCATGGAGCATGTCAACAGGTTCATTATTCAATGTGGAGAGGCTGGTAATAGGGACGAATTGAGGGTTCGTCTATTTTCATCATCATTGTCTGGATCGGCCTTTACTTGGTTCATATCATTACCTCCCAACTCAGTAATTACTTGGGCCGATCTAGAGAAGCAATTCCACAAATACTTCTTCTCGGGGGTTCATGAGAAGAAGATCACCGACTTGGTCAAGTTGAGGCAACGTAATGATGAGTCGGTTGAGGGATTTGTGCAGAGGATACGAGAGGTCAAGAATAAATGCTATAGCCTAGTTCTGGATGATCGGCAGCTAGCCGATTTGGCTTTCCAGGGTTTGTTGCCACATATCAGGGATAAGTATGCCTCTCAGGAGTTTGAAAGTTTAAGTCATTTGGTGCAGAGGATTTCTGATCAAGACATCAAGCCTTTCGAGCCTAAGAGAGCATGGAATAAGAAAGTGTCATTTGTTGATGAAGCAACAAGCTCAGATTCTGATGAAGAACCAGTAATCGGTTTGGCAGAGTGGGTAAAAAACAAGAAGCCGATGTCTTGTCCTTTTGGGCAGAAGGAGCCAGAGAAGTTTGCTTTTAACACCGCTAAGGCTGATAGGATATTTGACTTTCTACTTCAGGAAGGTCAGATCAAACTGTCACCTAACCATGTGATCCCATCGGCAGAAGAGTTGAAGAGGATGAGATATTGCAAGTGGCATAATGCAACTTCCCATGACACCAACGAGTGCAAAGTATTCAGACAGCTGCTGCAATCGGCTATAGAGTCAGGGAGAATCAAGTTTGACAGTTCCAAAGCCCAGAAGCCGATGAAGATAGACCAACATCCTTTCCCGACAAACATGTTGGATGCTAAGGGGAAGGCTAAGGTCTTAACATCGGAGACAGCTGAGAAGAGTGCATCGGTAGATCCTCAGCATCAAGTTACTACTGCCGATGCAAGAAGTAAGGGCTTGGTCCAGGAAGGAACTAGCTCAGGAAGGCTTCCTCGATCTGGTATCGTCATAACTCATAGAAGGCCTCGAGAAAAGTGGCAACAACGGGAAGATCGGTATCGGCGCCAGCAGGAAGATTATCGACGGGAAGAAGAAAGACGCCGACAGGAGTGGAATCGGCACAGGGATCATTGGAATTGTCCATTCTTCATCCATTGTTGGGAGGAAAATATCAAGCTTCCTACTGTCAGAGACTGCCCTGAGTGCAACGGTTATGATCGGTACGATAGGATCGATCGGCATTATCATAATGATGAACGGCGATTTAATGGGCCGATCAGAGGAAGGGTGTCAGTTCATGACCGGCTGGGGGGCAGATTTAGTGGGCACAACAGACTTAGTGACCGTGTCTGGTATTTTCCCAGGAACCAAGAAGAGCTCGAGGAAATGGCTGATGCGCGGGTTCCCGATGAATTCATATTTTGCAGGGATGCTAACACGCATCGTATGGAGTCAAGGGAGAACCAACGCCCGACGGCAAGGCAAAGGCCACTTCCTCCATGGTGCCCTGGAGGATTAACCAAGACACAGAAAAGGAGATTGCAACGTGAAAGGCAAGAAGAGCTCAACAAGGGAGAGAACTCTGGAAGTCGGCAGCCGTCAGACACTAAGAGGGAAGGTCCATCGGCAGGCGTCAACATGGTCTTCATGTTGCCGATGGAGTTTCTTGCACCAGTCAGTCATGATGAATTGGAATTTTCTGATCAGATAGCTCAGTTGGCTCTGGATCCGATGACGGCTATCTTTGAGAAACCTGCCGATGACGAGAGGCAGCATCTTAAAGCTCTGTTCCTCAAAGGAAGGGTTGATGGGCAGCCAATGACCAAGATCCTAGTTGATGGTGGAGCTGCTATTAATATTATGCCGTATGCAGTATATCGGAAGCTTGGGAAAGGGGATCAAGATTTGACCAAGACCGATATGATGCTCAAAGACTTTGAAGGAAACGTGTCTCCAGTCAAGGGGGCGATATGTGCAGAGTTGACCATCGGCAGCAAAACCTTGCCGACAACTTTTTTCGTGATCAGCGGAAAAGGTGCCTACAACTTATTATTGGGAAGAGATTGGATTCATGCCAATTGTTGTATCCCATCTACAATGCATCAGTGCTTGGTTCAGTGGGTAGGTGACAAGATTGAGATTGTCCCAGGGGATTCTTCTTATGTTATCGCATCGGCAGAAGCGGATACTTACGAAAGGACCAGGTGCATTTCAGGAGAAGTTTGGGAGAAAGATTTTCTCAAAGTTGCCGACTATGAGATTCCACCGATCCAAGCAGTCGGTTCTGACGACGGTTTTTAATGGACAGATTCGCCGATGATGGAAAATTAGGCCAGGGATTCACATCGGCCGATGATTTGGTAGAAGTAGATATAGGTAGTGATGATAAGCCTAGGCCTACTTTTATTAGTGCTAAATTAGATCCCGAGAGTAAGCGACAATTAACTAGTTTGTTAAAGGAATATAAAGATTGCTTTGCTTGGGATTATACAGAGATGCCTGGTTTAGACCGATCAATTGTTGAACATCGGTTACCCATCAAGTCTGGATTTCGGCCACATCAGCAACCAGCCCGCCGATGTAATCCTAACATTCTACCTGATATTAAGGCCGAAATAACTAAACTTATTGAAGCTAAGTTTATTCGGCAGTGTCGGTATGCCGAATGGATTTCCAATGTTGTTCCGGTTTACAAGAAGAACGGGAAGCTTCGGGTGTGCATTGATTTCAGGAATCTCAGTAAAGCTACGCCGATGGATGGATACCCAATGCCTGTCGCCGATCTACTGGTTGATGCTGCGGCTGGTCATCGGGTCATCAGCTTCATGGATGGTAATGCCGGTTACAATCAAATATTCATGGCGGAGGAGGATATTCCAAAAACCGCATTCAGGTGTCCTGGTCATGTTGGGCTATTTGAATGGATAGTCATGACTTTTGGGTTGAAGAATGCTGGTGCTACTTATCAAAGGGCTATGAATTTTATATTTCATGAGTTCATCGGCAAGCTCGTAGAGATTTATATTGATGATGTGGTGGTTAAATCTGGAGATTTCTCAAAGCATCTTGCCGATTTACAAAAAGTGTTAGAGTGCACAAGGAAGCATGGATTGAAAATGAATCCCAACAAGTGTGCATTTGGTGTATCGGCAGGGCAGTTTCTTGGTTTCATGGTACATCAGAGGGGTATTGAAATTAGTCGAAGATCTATTGAAGCCATCAATAAAATAGTGGCCCCTACCAACAAAACCGAGCTCCAATCCCTGATCGGCAAAGTAAATTTTATCAGGAGATTTATATCGAATTTGTCTGGTAGGATTCGTGCTTTCAGTCTTCTTCTTAAATTGAAAGCCGATCAAGAGTTTATTTGGGGAGAAGAACAGCAGTTGGCTCTGGATGAAATCAAGAAGTATCTGGTAAATCCTCCAGTTCTAGTTCCACCTCAACAAGGGAAGCCCTTCAGATTGTATTTATCTACCGATGGATCGGTTATCGGTTCAGCTTTAGTTCAAGAATTTGAAGGGAAAGAAAGGGTAATTTATTATTTGAGTAGGAGGTTGATTGATGCTGAAACCAGGTATTCGGCCATTGAGAAACTATGCTTGTGCTTATATTTTTCATGTATCAAGCTGAGACATTACCTGTTATCGGCCGAATGCACTGTTGTTTGCAAAGATGACGTGGTCCGATACATGCTATCTATGCCGATTATGAGTGGTAGGATCGGTAAATGGATTTTAGCGCTGTTGGAGTTCGATTTGCGTTACGAATCGGCTAAGGCAGTCAAAGGGCAGATTATGGCCGATTTTGTGACTCAGCATTGCGGCCTAGTGGAAACCTTGGAAATTGTACCCTGGACGCTCTTCTTTGATGGATCTACCTGTGACCGGGGGGCAGGAATCGGCATTGTATTAGTTTCCCCTAAGGGGAGGAAGTATGAGTTTTCCTTGCCGATTGTTGCCACATCAACAAATAATCAGGCTGAGTATCAAGCTCTGATCAAGGGATTAGAGTTGTTAAGAGAAGTTCGTGCTGATGCTGTTGAAATATTCGGGGATTCTATGTTGGTTATAAATCAATTGGCCGGAAGCTATGAATGCCGAAGTGAAGTTCTCATAACTTATTTCGAGAGAAGTATGCAACTGTTAAAGGAATTCAAGGATTTCCGGTTGGAGCATGTTCCCCGATTGCATAATGAAGACGCTAATCGGTTAGCTCAGCATGCCTCGGGATATCAGCCAATGATTAATGCGACATCGGCAGTCGGTGCTGGTGATTGGAGGAAAGAAATTATTGATTATCTAAAAGATCCATCCAAAAAAGTTGAAAGACGGGTTCGATTTCAAGCAACCAAGTATGTGCTCCTTGAAGATGAATTGTATTATCGAACTATCGATGGAATTCTTCTCTGATGCTTGGGTGATGATGAAGCTAGAAGTTTGATGGGGGAAATCCATAAAGGAGTGTGTGGAGCGCATCAGTCAGCTTTTAAGATGAAGTGGATGATTCGAAGGAATGGATATTTTTGGCCAACCATAGTTGAAGATTGTTTTAAATATTTCAAGGGATGTCAAGGTTGTCAAAAGTTTGGTAATATCCAGAGAGCACCCGCATCGGCTATGAACCCTATAATAAAGCCTTGGCCGTTCCGGGGATGGGCCATCGATCTGATCGGCCAGATTTATCCACCATCTAGCAAAGGGCATAAGTTCATTCTAGTTGCCACTGACTATTTCACTAAGTGGGTTGAAGCTATTCCTTTGAAGAAAGTCACATCGGCCAATATGATTGATTTTGTGAAGGAGCATATTATTTACCGATTTGGGATTCCCCAAACGATTACTACCGATCAGGGCACCATGTTCACATCGGGGGAGTTCGATGAATTCGCAATCGGTATGGGAATTAAAGTGTTGAATTCTTCTCCTTATTATGCTCAAGCCAATGGGCAGGCCGAAGCGTCTAACAAAGGAATTATCAAGCTTATTAAACGAAAGATTGAAGAAAATCCTAAGCGGTGGCATACATTATTAAATGAAGCATTGTGGTCTTATCGGATGGCTTGTCATGGATCGACCAAGGTATCACCCTATCAATTGGTGTATGGACATGATGCAGTGTTGCCTTGGGAAATTAAGGCTGGATCTAGGCGATTATCTTTTCAAGATCAATTAACTTCCGATGGTTATGCCACTTTGATGACCGATGAATTGGACGATCTAGCAGGGCATCGGTTAAAAGCTTTAATGAGTATAGAAGAAAATAAGAAGAGAGTTGCTAGATGGTATGATAAGAAAGTGAAGGCTAAAGAGTTTGCCGATGGGGATTTGGTATGGAAATTAATTTTACCAATTGGGACCAAAAGTTCGAAGTTTGGAAAGTGGTCTCCTAATTGGGAGGGTCCTTATTGGATAAGTCGATCGGCTCCTGGTAATGCCTACATTCTAGAAACCCTCGAAGGAATTGAATTTCCCAGAGCATTAAACGGCAAATATTTAAAGAAGTACTACCCCAGTATATGGGTCGATGCATAGAAGTTTAGGTGCCGATAACACTCCTATCGGCTGGATCCAAATGCTTGGGGACAAGACTTGGTGTCTCAAAAGTTTAGGCGCCGATAACAGTCCTATCGGCTAGACTAAAAGCTGAGGAAGCAGGAAAGCGCAGATACAATGCCGATGGAAACTCTATGTGTTAAGCAGCGTCTGGATTGCCGATATAGCGCGTAGCCGGATTTGGTTGGCTGCTTCTATCTCCTTAATGTCATCATCGGCAGAACCTTCTATCGGCTTCAGCTTCTTCTTCAGTTGAAGTGCCTTGCGACCATGAACGTTTCGCTCGTGCTCAAGAAGCCTGATGGTCTCTGGCAATTGGCTCTCTTCCTGTTGGGCTTGGGATAAGGCGTTCTCCACTTCCTTGAGTTCCGCCAACAGGGATTCTCTTCTTGCCGATAGATCGGATATCTTCTGCTTCAGCGCATCTCCTGAAGATCTCAGGATACCGATGTTCTTGTGCTTCTCATCGGTCAGGAGTTTCTCTTTCCTCATTTCATCGGAGAGTTGAGTCTGAGCGGCTCTATCGGCAAGACGCCGAGAAGCTCTCTGGTACTGCAGCTGGCGACTCTCCAGATGAGCGGCTTGGAACAGGATTTCTTCGACGTCGGCTGGGATTTGGCCTCTGAGAGTTCTGAACAGGGTCTTGGTAGGGTCGGAGTCATCGACCAAATGCGCTGTATCCTGGTGGAGGAGAACTGACAATTCTTCCAGCCTGGCCCTGATCTCTGCCGATGTAATGCCAACTGTCTGAGAAGAGCTTGCTTCTTCGCCTTCTTCTTCCGAGAGATCGATGGCGAAGGAAAACAGGCTATCGGGAGAATCTTGTTCCTGGGAGGGAAAGCAAGGTTAGCTCATATTCGGAGAATCGGCAAATAATGCTGGCGGTAAACAGTGACTTACTTGCTTCAAGGCGATCTCTTGCCTTAGACTGGGAGGTGCTGACGGAGCTGCGGGCTGATCGGCCAAAGATGCCGATGGAACTACAGGTTGATCGGCTAAGGTTGCCGATGGGACGATATCGACTGAAAGAAGACAGGAAGGGTTATGAAACTAAATGAAAATAAGTTCATCGGCAACGGTATTGTTAAAGTATGTTACCTGGAGGAGGAACAACGGTTGTCTGAATCGGGAGAACCGCCGATGATATAATTGGACCCACCGGACCAGTTGTTTGTTCACCTACATCAACTGATGTACCTTCTGTTTGAGGCTCTTCCTGCTGGGATTCTTCCATCTGTGGTGCTTCCTGCATTGGTTGGGGAGATGGCGCTTGCTGTGTCTGGACTTCTGGAGAAGAAGGAGAAGACTCCACTGGGATTGGAGATACCGGAGGAAGAGGGGGAGTTGCCACTTTTTGGCGTTTCGTTTCGGCCCTGGTGCTCTTGACACCCTTCCTCTTTGGCTGGCTGGACTGGGTGGCATCGGCACCTTGACGTGTGACCTTTGCCGATGCACTGGTTTGCTGCAATAACGAACAAGGGTTTATGAGTATAAATAAAGCCGATATAAAGATAGTCAGCGTAAAAGATAAGGATTTGACAAATTGCCTTGAAAGCCCGCGCTAGAGTGGGAGCAGCTACCGTTGGTGATGTCTGGGTTCTCCTGGTCGTAACTTTCCTGAGGCGCACACCCCGATGCACGATGGAAGCCAGAGTGGGAGCATTGTGGCCGATTGAGGAAATCGGGCCTGATGGAAACAAGTCGATCGGCTTGCCACTCCTGCTAACCGATGAGGGGATGTTATTAACCTGCAAAAGGAATACAAGGGTAAGCTACTGATGGAAATAATGTTGAAAAAATGAAACATCGGTTGGAGATACTTACAGTGTCATCGGGAATTTCGTATTCGGGGTCGATCATGTCGCGGTATGAAAGGGCCGATCTGCAGAATAGATGCTCTTTCCATTCTGCCCACCATAACTTGTATGCCTGAGTGATAAAAGCAGCTGGAACCCATTCTGATAGATCTACATCTGTATCGGCGTTTGGTGGTAGTTGGGCTACTCGACTCCACTCAAGAAAGTTATTGATAGTTTCTCTGGGTTTTATCACATCGGCATAAGGAAGTGCGATTGACAACTGGCCGAAAGCTAACTGGCGAGCTAATGCCGATGGATTGTAAAATTCATAAGTCTGGGGAGAAGTTTTTGTGCTACCGAAGAAATTCACTGGAATGGCTCTGGGAGTTACAATTGCCATCATCGCCTCATTGTCCCTATCGAGAGCTTCATCGAATGGATTGAAGGTCAGAGGGAGCATGCTATCTGGGTCATCATAAGCCAACCATGGTCGTTCATCTCTGGCCAAACCCTCATACAGAGTCTCGAAGAATCGGCCGATCTGATCCGGATTACTCCCTGAACCAGGTAGGACTATGACGGCTTCGCCAAAGTTCAAGGGGGCACGCGTTGCTGATTCCTCTTCACCCAACACATGATTTTCGGCTATATTTCTTGGGAAGTGCTGTGAGAACAAGTTGAAATCAAGGCGCTTATGCAGGTGCAGATTGAGCCACATATTAATAAACCACCAGGGGCCTCCCAAGTTGCCGATGGATTGGCTAAGCAGGAGTTTCTGGGCTACCTGATGGAGAAGGTGGTAAACAGCGCCAAGCAAGTATCGGCCGAGAGGAAATTGGCCACCGTTAGCCAGTCTCTCTGCTGCCGATAGATAGACAGAAGTTGGTCCTGCCGATCGACCACAGAATACAAACTTGTCCAGCCACATGTTCAGAAAGGTGGTTTGCTCCTTTATGGTGACAGGCCCTCTCCCGCGGTACTTCTGAATGTACCCTGACCAACCGCCAATAGCGCGAGTCTCCACTTTAGCACTGGGGGCAGTATCAAAAAAGTGGGTGCTATCGGCAGAAGATATATCTAGACCAGTGAGCATGGCTACATCGGCAAGGGTAGGAGAAGCAGGGCCATGGCCAAAAACAAAGGCATTGAGGGTGTCTGACCAAAAGTAGGACGCAGCTATCAGCAGTGACTCGTTCCTGTGCATATCGGCAATGGATAGCCTAATGCATTGGGATAGTTTCCTTTCGCCCCACTGGACTTCATAAGAATTGCTGACCCTCAAGAACCAGTCTTTCCACCCTACGGTAGGGCTGGGCCAAGAGCGAAAAGTGTCTTTCCACAGATCTAAAGAAAAGTTTTCGGCTCTAAAGGGGATCCTATTGGTTTCTGCGTTGATAAGGTTGGTTGGATCTGAATCCCCTAGAGGGCCGAGACATTGAAGGTGTGGTTGATCGGTGGGGATGACAATTTTATTGGACAACTCCTAGTGATTTTGGGGGATAAAAATACAAAGAAAAAGGAAAAGGAGAATATTCAGTAAGATGAATCGCGGATGAACAGGAATAAAAAATACAGAAGATGAGATGGAGATCTGACCTCAGGGACGACGAAGCCAATGGCCATCTTGTCGTGAAGAGGACATTGGAGGGCACCGGAGTTGATGAAGAGGAGTGCTTGTCCGAGGACTTGGAGGTTGTAAATGGCGCCGCCGCTGGGAAAGTAAAGTTGGGTAGTAGAATGGTGTGATGGGGGAGGAGTACCCAAGAAGGAACTATTTATAGGACAAAATGGGCAAGGGTAAATCCGACTTATCTCTTTGCCGCATCCGAGAAATCCGAGGGTACTCATGTGGATATGGTAACTGTTCGCACGGTAATCCAGGGATTGTGCAGGTGATTTGACGGGAAGCGGTCATTATCTGAAGATATTTTACTGCGCGAGATCTCCTGGTCGGTCCATCGGCGATATTCTGTAACAGTCATATTGCCGATGGGCGGATAGAGGGGAAGTGACCGTTTGTGCGAATATCCTGGTCAGGACATCGGCAGATCTTTGTAACGGTATTGTTGCCGATGTACGACTGAGAAAATGCCCGTTTAGGAAGTTGGGGATTTCGAGGAATCCGCGGAGGATTAGGATCAGAGTTGTCCAGATTGAGGTTGTCGGTTACCAGATTAGGAGCATTAATTGCGGGAAAAGGCATCATTACCGCAGAGAATTTCGGAGCATTAATAGTTTTATACTCCGAAACTGGGGGGCATGTGTTGACACCGTTTCTAGGCACGTGTCTAGGATGGCAGGATAAGGTGGCAGTACGATGTTTACAAAGCGGGTTGCCGATGATGATGGTTGCCGATGAGGGAGATGTTGAATGTAACTAAGTCCACAGGCAGTAATATGGTGCCGATGGCTAGATAAAAAGGTCTGCCGATGACTATGGCAAAGGGATTGCCGATGATGCAAAGGAGGAGTCCGGAAGCTGCCAGTTGTCATGTGGAGGAGTTTCGGTTTGTCACGAGGGATAGTTTTGTTATTTCCTTAATTATTTGCATCGTTTTGTATACGGATTCCGTGTAATTTGGAATTCGAATTCTAATCGTGTCTGGTTGTAGCTCTTTGAGCAGGGTATAAATATAAACCCTAGGGCCTTGTAATAATGAATCAAGAAATCAATCAAACACATGTTTTTACTCATATTCCAGCATCTACTTTTCGACGACTTCGTCATACTTTTTTCTTTTTATTACGAGTTCTTAGGAATTCGTCGACTTAAGCTCGGCGTGTTCTCGAGTTCCGCGTGAGTACCTCTTAGCCGTGACATCCGGGCGCATCGCTGTTGTCAGGACTAAAGTATTCGAGTTATCACCTTTGCCGATAGTAAGGTCAAATCGGCTGGCACGCCTTAACGTTTGAATCGGGTATTAGCCCTTTGTGTTTGCAGATCAGTTTTGCATCAACACAAGCCTAAGTAGTATATGTATTTGGATTAGGAGTTGCTACAATGCTTTCATTCTTTCCAAGTACACATGCTCCTAAACAACGGTTCTCCTCCAGATTAGTTTATAACTGCTCTAATCTTCAAACTTACCCGTTTTACCTTTAACCATGGGGCTTTACAGCTTTTGCATGAATCTTGAGCAATCAGAAGATAGAACAATCAGGTCAAGCACTATTTCTCAAATTCTTTGCATAACCATTATTCTGGAGTTTTTTATAAGTTTTTTAAATAAAACTCAGAGCTTAATTGTATGACACCCTCAAGTCTCTCAATGTATGTGGTATTTATAGTTCTATCTTGAGGCATTAATGATGTTATGCCTCCTATAGCTAAAGGTATATATCCTAGAGCTTATAGGAGTGTCAATAACAAGGATAGGCATACTTGCAATGCATATATTATAAAGTCAACTAATGGATCCATAGAGAATCGAGACATACAATCAAACCAAGATGTGCATGTGTATGGAATATGGTGGATAGGTGCATTTGTGGTATTTGTGGCAAATTTATATTTCTTTGGGAACACCTCTCTATTGAAACTTTTCAGGAAAGACATGGGCTATCTTTATTTTTTTTATTCAGGGAGGCGGGCATCTAGTACCCATTGTTTTAATTACTAGGACACTTGTCCATCTTTTACTCCCTTTTCTTCTTTTATATTTTTGCATAGCCAGATGTATCCTTTGAATACAGTAAATGATCAGAGAGGTAATAATAAGAACTTAGGGCATTTATGATGGGCTTTATCCTATGGGTATGGTTTATGTTGGTGTCTATTCCTAGTGTAGGAGAAAAACATGATTGTATAACATGGAATGGAAATAATTGCGATTACTCCCAGTGTAGTAATAATGCATATGTGATCTAAAGTGTGTATGTGATCTTGGTTCTAAAAGCATGACAAGACTCTCATAAGGCATACGACAAAGCGTGACTGAACTCAACGCAAAGCAAGCAGCATAAATGTGCGAAAGTTTTCCTAACTCTAAATGGATATTATATATGGCTTTGGTAGGAATTCAAACTTTGTCATACAAGAGCTGATCATGTATAATTTTGGGTTTTCAAAATAAATCTCTAGAACTTAGTAATGCTAGGAATAAGATAAATAGTAGCTCAGACTTTCAACCTAGACTTAGCTCAAACTTATGTCTCCACAAGTTGCAGGTTCAAAATAAACCTTCTAATTAAAATAGTCATGTCCAAAACTTAAGAGAATCTACCGTTAGAATATAGATACTTGTAAAGAATTATAACAGAGCAAAATTCATCATCTCCAAGATAAAATTTTAATGTTCATCGATTTTTGTTTAGCTCTAGTTTAGACCGACTCTAAACATACTCTAACACTTAACTAATTATAAACTCACAAAAAGACTCTATGACTTGTGGACCTTCATGTGCCCACATATTTTTGGTATTTTATGAATATCTATATAAAGTAAATTAATAATCGCTTAGGTGTAGTCACCTGATAACTAGGGGATGCTCCTCCCCCAAGCTAGATGGTTGCAATACTTGGTGTAGATGTCCTTTAGAGTGAGCTAACCAGTAGCGGACCTGGTGGGTGCCACTGATAGACTCTCTCCTTGCTATGATGTTATTCCTGCATAAATACACTCCATAAAGAGAAACTAAAACTCGATGCTCGAATTTATTAATGGGTTAGCAGTCAGCCAATTGAGCTAATTTTGCAGAATTTAATGTTTCTATCTTTTTGTATTTTCTGATTTTATAATGCATGAAATAAATATGAATGCTAAAAAAAATTTATCCCACCATAGTAAATATTCCTAAGGGGTTACCATAAGTTTATTCACATGGGGCTTTGGTATTTATGATGCAGTAATTAAAGCAGTAAATATTTTTTTTCATATTTTGTATTAATATGCCAAGAGAAATAAATATTCTACTAGGTGTTTTAAAGCAAAATTACTAATGCATGCTAATTTAACTAGATAACTACCATTCTGACCTTATGGCTAGGGTACGGAATTTAAAGTCTACCGACAGGACTTAGATAGAGGGGAGCACTTACTCAGTGGATTCTTTGTCTGAGGTAACCTCAGTCAAATCCCCATTTCATGGTGATGCATCACGTGTGTCTTCCTTCCATCTTGCTTCTATCTTTTTTGCTTCTTTCTTCTCTTGCTCTAACTCTTCAGGTTTATTCTCTTTCTCCCACGCTTCTAACCGTGCTCATAACTAGGGGATGCTCTCCCCCAAGCTAGATGTTTGCTTATGGTTGATCATTGGAGCTGAGTGGTCCTCATGGAGGAGCTCATGCTTATAACAACAAGTGTTGCCTGGAATACTTCAATCTCATCACCCAAGAAGTTACTTCATTCATATAGGGGTCAGCTGTGTGTCAGAAAGGTATAATTCAAGTGATGAAGATGAAGATTCCTAGGTAAGCTGGCTCTTAGAGTCATCCTGCAGAAAGCTCTCACAAAACACCAAAACTCGTGGAACGGTATTAGGATAAAACGTTAATGATTACCGTTTTTAGAGGATTGGGTGTTGTGGTGGTTTCAAAGTATTTTTAAGACAGCAGTATTGCAGCAGGATGCTCAGTTAATATTTTTGGATTTTATGGGTTTATATGCATAAAGTGCAAATGCATGATATATATTTTTCTTCTATAGGCCACCACAGTGAGAACTCCTACAGCTTTTACACTACAAGGGTTTCACATGGAGCTTAATATTTTTTTAAGATGCATGAATGTAGCCTAATGCAAAACTATTTATCTTTGTTATTTCTATGCATTGCCAATATAGAAAAGTAAACATACTAAAGAGAAATTAACTCATACAATGTAAGGAAGTAGATATAGATAGCTACCGTTGTTACCTTACGGCGAGAGTTTTATGTTTTTAGTCCTTCGAACTGAACTTCTCCTTGCAGTGGTTTATTGAGTACTTTGAGTTCCTCTTGACAGTTGTTGGGTATTCTTAACATCATTACCAAAAGTAGATAGTTTTCTAATTCTAGTAACGGTGCCAAAAATGCCAAACCTATCCCTTATACCACTTAAGCCAAGTTGTCATCCCCAGCATGACATGAGAGACGCGGTATTGAAATATGCAATTGCTTTTCTAAATAAATAATGAATGGGATCTGCAAGCGCACAGATTAATACCGATGTAGCATTTTAACCGGAAAGTATTCCAGGTATCGTTATTTATATTTTTACCACTGGGAAGGGATTAGGAACCATCAATATTGATTATAGAATAGAATATGAGATTGAGTATCTATCATTGCATGTATAATTGAGAACATTTATCTAACTCTTTCATACAGAGGTAAGTGTCACATAAAAGATATATGAAGTAATGAATAGTGACAAAGATAATTAGTCTGATCAGTATAACTTAGCCACATAATAAATATGATAAGTACCTCAATTAGATACTCTAGAAAGTCATTAGCATGGAATTAGAACGAACTACAAGAATATTTCCTAAGTTATTCTCAACTATATAGTCTAGCATTATCATAGTTAGTGCAAGTATACTTAGCAATCATTGTGAGACAAGACTACGCCCATGCATAGTGATATTAGTAAGGAATATGAGAAACATAGCAATCACTCCCCTGTAATAATGTTGCTCTGCCAGCCCAATACACGAGAGGGGGACTATATAAGAATCAATGAAGCTGTCACTATCACGAACTACCCCGCGATCTGGCATATTGGGTACAATCGTAGATAAATACGGTATAAGCACCACGCCTACATTATATCTATCATTTACCCATGGATCCGATGGATAAACGCTATACGATCCTAAACATGTATATAGATCCAATCTAACTAAGCCAAGTATATAACTATGATAAACTAAGAACAATATAATCTTGAATATAAACAAGTAGAGCAAAGTCATAAGCAATATATTGAAGTAGAACAAAGTCATATTCATAATATTGAAGAACAAGGATGATTAGAAGAACAATTAGACGCACAATTAGAGAATTACCAAGAATCCTCTTGACACATCCGGAAACCAATCGAAGATTGACTCCTTCTAGTTCTAATCCTATGTAGCTATGCTAATCTAGATATCTAATTGATGTGGTGGCTCTAATCTTGATCAGGGGCTTCTTCTCCCTTGAGGAATAATGAATTAGGGTTGAGAGGCTCTCTCCTCCAGGGGCCAGGGGCTCTGGTTTTATAGTCCCTTCAAGTGAATATGGGCCGTTGGATCAAACCGACATTGATTGAACGGTTATCCTTGATCCTTTAGGTCGATGGAGATCTTTCCCGAAAGAGAGTCCTGTTTGGACTCCAGGAGGGGGCGGGCGCCCAGGTCAACTGGGTGGGTGCCCAGTGTCTGGCCCCGTTCGGCCTCCGCTTCCTTCCCGTGGCTTCTGGAGTCTTCTAGATGTAAGATAATTGCGCGGCACGTTAATATCTCTATGTAATCCCGACGTGTGGGCCTTTCTTCCTTATTTCCTGATAACCCCCTGCAAAAATATACAAACACCAAAACTCGTGGAATTCTGTCAGATAAAACCCTAAGTCTAGATGTTGATTTCATTTGGATCCTTTTCTTTATTTATTTGATAATTAAATTTGATACTTAAGGACCATCAACAAACTCCCCCAAGCTTACCTCTTGCTCGTCCCTGAGCAAGGATAATCTCAGCAATGGATCATAAGTTGTTGCAATACCTTTAAAAATTGACGGTACACATGCTTTTTAAATATAATTTCATCTCTAGGTTAGAGTAAACTGTCAAGACTTAAAACTTATTCATTTTACCTTTCACCATGGGACTTGTAACCGTCACTTCTGTCTTGAGTAGTTAAAAGATAGAACAGTCTTGTCAAGTGCCATGTCTCTTATTCTTGATCAGCTATAGCTCTGGAGTTTTTGCAGATTTTCAAATAAAACTTAGAGATTCCTTGTATGACTCTCTTAGATCTCTCTTTTGTGGTATTTCTGGATCCTTACCAAGGCAGTGGTGGTATATGCCTTCTCTCAAGATATGTGGCATTTGTGGTATAAAGCATAGTGACATTGCCTTCTCTCTCACCCTACTCTAATAAGGCTTTAATATCTCGAGCTCATAGGTGGGAGATAAAGTATACATACTTACAAGACATTTATTGTATAGTCAAACCATGGATCCAAAGAAACAAATCAATAAGTCAAATCAAGATGTGCATGTGTGGCGAATGAATGGTGTATGGTGATGATGGTGATAACAATGGTGAAAGTCTAATTCTACTTTTGCTCTTTTGAGGGGATACATACCTTTCTTGCTTTTTGAAACTTTGAGAGGAAAATGAGATGCTCTTCTTTTTCTTTTCTCTCAGGTGGGTATCTTGTACCCCTAATTCTACTGTCGGACACTTGTCCATTTTTACCTCTCGTCTCATTTTTTTCTTTTCTTTTGAGGTTCCGGGCACTTGCCCCTTTTTATTTCCTCGTATCCTTTTTTTTAGAGCACTCATGTCATGAGATAATATAGCAAGTGGTAGTAACAAGATAACTTGAGCATTTATTTCACAGGGGAAAACAGAAATATTTTTGGCTATTCTCTCCCGGATTAGGAGTAGAATATTTTTGGGTGGTTCTGGAGATGGAAATGGGTGGATATATGTGGATGCTACTTCCGGAGTAGAAGTAGCATGTATGAGTGAACGTGCAAGTGAATCTTGATTTAACCACATGACAAGCTCCTAAGGGTCTACACAGCTTGACCACACTCAATGCTCATATGCAGTAAAAAGGTAAATGTGTGGCTCAAAGTCTAGCAAACATGTATATATGGCTGTGGTAGGAATTTAAACTCTCATCATACAGGAACTCATCATGCATTATTTTAAAGTTTTTAAAAGATAAAATTCTCCAGAATTCTAGCATCTCTAGGAACAGATAAACAGTAGCTCAACCTTTCCATATCATATCCGTTAACAACTTAGACTTCAGATCAAGTTTTCATCCCACAAGTTTAGGTTTAGAGCAAGCTTTAAATTATAACAGTTATATCTAAACTAGTGAGAGAACTTCAAATTTGCAAATTAGGCAGAGCAACTATTCATCATACCCATGCTAGAGTTTTATTTATTAGAATCCAGTTTAGCATAGCCACTTTATTTATTTATTAAACACACTAAGCAAAAGATATATATATATAAGCATAAAATCTTTATTTAGTTTTCCATAGTAATGTATATTTATATTTTAATATAGTATAAGTATAAAGATAGATAGAAATACTTATCGGGATAAATGGGGGTGCTCTCCCCCAAGCTGAATTTTGACTTAATTTCTCTTGATGTAGCTAGCAGGTGGCAGAGGTGTATTTGAAAGTCAGCAGCATTCTGACAACGATTAGAATGTCCTCCGTCTACTAGTCTTCTTGATTCTTAAATTCTGTGGAGCTCAAATAGACAACAAAGCTTGTGGAACTGATTAAGTGTTAGCATAAGTATCTAGCCTTTATCATGTTGAGTCTCCTCAATATTACTCTCTATTTTTATATTTTCCTTTTATAAAGCAGAAAAATATTTATTTTTTTTATGCCACCACAGTGAATGTACTTATGGGTTTTATGCCACTCGTATACTCACATGGGGCTTACTGTTTTTTTAACATTTTTATTTTCTTTTTAGGATAGTATGAATATAACTAATTAAGTAAACCATTTAAAATAATTGAAAGGGAAAGGATAACTACCAAGTTTACCTCTTGGCAAGGTGTTCGGTGTTTTTAAGTCCTCCGAACGGGACTCTCCGTTTTCTAGTTGTCCTGGGATTCGTTGGGTGGCGGAGTCGGTACTTCCGGCGGTGCCTCCTCTTCATGTATAGTTATCTTCTCTCTCCACACCTGACTTGGTGCTTCGGTCTCCTCAGGATAGTTCTGTTTAAACTGTATGTCTTCTGACCTTACTACTTCTCCTTCATAATCTGCCCATCCGTCCTTGATGATCTGCCCCCTCTGGTTGTGGTTACGTCGCTTTCTGACCTGCTTAGATTCTTCAACGATATAGTTAGGGGTCAGTAAAGTAGCGGCGTACCTTCTCTGAAGGGAAGTGCATATGGACTTCTCCAGTTCCAATGTAGATGATTGCTTTAACGGTGCTGAGGAACGGTCTTCCAAGGATGATGGGTGGATCGTATTCGTCTTCTCCCATGTCAATAACCTGAAAGTCTGTGTAGACAAAATGGTCGTCTATTTTGACTGGGACATCAGTTACTGTTCCTTTAACTTCTCGAAATGTCTGATCTGCCATCTGGAGCTGAATGTATGTTGGTTTTAAGGGCATGGTTCCAAACAAGAGCTGATAGGTGACTGCGGCCATTATGTTGACGCCCGATCCGGTGTCGCAAGTCGTCTTGTAGAAGTTATATCCATTTATGGAGCAATAGATGCTTGGCATTCCTGGGTCATCCTTCTTGGTTAGAAACGGTGACTTAAGTTGGTGATCTTGACCTCCATGAACTGCAGTGACCATCTTAGCTGACTCGGTCCATACTTGCTTATTCCTATTCCTCCTGTTGGTCCTCTTCCTTGATTCACGTCTGGATTGATCTAGGATTTGTGTAGTCTTATTCTTGAAGGAAAATGTCTCCTTCTTCCCTTTGATGTAGAAACTGATCTTGGCAGCACTAGCGTAGATGACAGCTCCCAAGGTGTTTAAGAATGGCCTCCCTAAGATGATGGGTGCTCTCTCATCATTACTGGTCTCTATCACCATGAAGTCTGCTAGGGCATATAAGGTACCAACTCGGACATAAGGTTCTTCAATATTCCTTTTGGAAAACTTAACGCCTGATCTGCAAACTGCAAACACATGGTTGTCTCTAATAAAGGATATGTAAGGAATTTTTCATAGAGTACCCTGGGTATAATGTTGACACTAGAGCCAAAGTCGCAGAGTGCTTCTGGGACGTCCACCATGCCAGTGGAGATCGGGATGACGGGGCGTCCTGGATCACCTCTCTTGACCGGCAGAAGGTCAGTAGTAACTTTAGTGACGGGGTTACTCCAATTACCTGCATCAAACATGTCTACAAGATTTGCAGATTCTAATCCTTCCGGTTGTGATGGTATACCGGGGTTAGTAGCAGGAACAGGATTAGCTATTTGATTTAACTCAGATTCAATCATTTTATTAAAGCTAATTTGATTCTTGATGGCATAAGAGAAATTATCCATTCTATTATTTATATTTTCTAGCATTTTATCATTAGATGTCAATTTCTTAGATAGGTTATTCATTAGCTTTCCTTGATTAGACACTAACTCTCTCAGAGGTGGAAAATTATTATTATTGTTGGAAGAATTGTTACCTTGATAATTACCTGAGTAGTTAGGCCTCTGTGATTCCAACCTTGATTTTGTTGAGGACGGTTGTAGTAGTAGTTGTTGTTGTTGATGATGTAGTTCACATCCTCAAGCATCTCAGGGCAATGATTGCCTGAGTGTCCAGTGTCTCCACACTCCTCACAAGTCATGTGAGACTCGTAGATGTGCATAACTTCTTTCTTATCTCTAGCTCTATCATCGAGCTTCTTCATGAGCAGGTCTAGCTTTGCAGACAGCATGTCTACCTCCTTGAGCTGATGCATACCTCCACCTCTCTTGCGTGTCTGGGTCCTCTCTTCATTCCAGCTTTGGTTGGATGCCATCTTCTCCACAAGAGCTGTGGCTTGTGATATCGTGAGTGATAAGAATGCTCCTCCAGCTGCAGCATCCATGGTTTCTCGGGCACTGTTGCCGAGCCCAAGATAAAACGTCTGCATCAGTAGCCAACTCTCCATTCCATTATGGGGACATTCTAGGATATAGTCTTGGAAGCGCTCCCATGCTTCTGGAACAGATTTATCATTTTGTTGATGAAAACTTGTAATTTCCCACGGAGAGCATTGGTCTTGCCCATGGGAAAGAACTTAGCCAGAAAGTTCGTGGAGCAGAGTGCCCACATAGTATTCTTCTCCTTTATAGCGTAGAACCACTGCTTCGCTCTTCCTAACAGTGAGAATGGGAAGAGGCGAAGTAGTATAGCATCTCTGGGGACTCCTGATATGGTGAATGTGCTGCAAATCTCCACGAAGTGTTGGAGATGAGCACTAGCATCTTCGTGTGCCTTCCCATAGAACTGGTTGGATTGCACCATGTTGATAAGTCTAGGCTTGAGCTCAAAGTTGCCATCGATCTCTGAAGCAGGTCCAGTGCGGATGTTGTCCGTAGTGGGAGCTGAAAACTCGCGGATTGATTTGTTCGCCATGGCTTCGAACTCTGAAGACAAGTTTCGATGATCTTCTTGATTGGATGAAGTTTCTTGCTGAAGTGTTGATGATCTCTTCTTGAGCTTGGCTCTTGTTTTTCTAAATAATGCTTCGGGATTGTCAACAAAATTTTCTGGAAGATGTCTTCTATTCATGCATTCCCCTGCATAAGATAAAATAGAAAAATATCAGGGTAAAACTGTATGGGAGAATAAATAAGCTCAATCACATTAGTGATGCAAATAATAACTCAAAATTCTACATCCATTCCTGATTAGTAATCAACCTTCCCTGGCAACGGCGCCAAAAATGCTTGTTGGGTATTCTTAACATCAATACCAAAAGTAGACTTAGTTCTCTAATTCTGATAACGGTGCCAAAAATGCCAAACCTATCCCTCATACCACTTAAGCCAAGTTGTCATCCCCAGCATGACATGTGAGACGTGGTATTGAAATATGCAATTGCTCTTCTAAATAAATAATGAATGGGATCTGCAAGCGCACAAATTAATACCGATGTAGCATTTTAACCGGGAAGTATTCCAGGTATCGTTATTTATATTTTTACCACTGGGAAGGGATTAGCAACCATCAATATTGATTATAGAATAGAAAATGAGATTGAGTATCTATCATTGCATGTATAATTGAGAACATTTATCTAACTCTTTCATACAGAGGTAAGTGTCACATAAAAGATATATGAAGTAATGAATAGTGACAAAGATAATTAATCTGATCAGCATATCTTAGCCACATAATAAATATGATAAGCACCTAAATTAGATACTCTATAAAGTCATTAGCATGGAATTAGAACGAACTACAAGAATATTTCCTAAGTTACTCTCAACTATATAGTCTAGCATTATCATAGTTAGTGCAAGTATACTTAGCAATCATTGTGAGACAAGACTACGCCCATGCATAGTGATATTAGCAATGAATATGAGAAACATAGCAATCAGTCCCCTGTAATAATGTTGCTCTGCCAGCCCAATACACGAGAGGGAGACTATATAAGAATCAATGAAGCTGTCACTATCACGAACTACCCCGCGATCTGGCATATTGGGTACAATTGCAGATAAATACGGTATAAGCACCACGCCTACACAATATCTATCATTTACCCATGGATCCGATGGATAAACGCTATACGATCCTAAACATGTATATAGATCCAATCTAACTAAGCCAAGTATATAACTATGATAAACTAAGAACAATATAATCTTGAATATAAACAAGTAGAGCAAAGTCATAAGCAATATATTGAAGTAGAACAAAGTCATATTCATAATATTGAAGAACAAAGATGATTAGAAGAACAATTAGAAGCACAATTAGAGAATTACCAAGAATCCTCTTGACAGATCCGGAAACCAATCGAAGATTGACTCCTTCGAGTTCTAATCCTATGTAGCTATGCTAATCTAGATATCTAATTGATGTGGTGGCTCTAATCTTGATCAGGGGCTTCTTCTCCCTTGAGGAATAATGAATTAGGGTTGAGAGGCTCTCTCCTCCAGGGGCCAGGGGGTCTGGTTTTATAGTCCCTTCAAGTGAATATGGGCCGTTGGATCAAACCGACATTGATTGAACGGTTATCCTTGATCTTTAGGTCGGTGGAGATCTTTCCCGAAAGAGAGTCCTGTTTGGACTCCACGAGGGGGCGGGCGCCCAGGTCAACTGGGCGGGCGCCCAGTGCCTGGCCCCGTTCGGCCTCCGCTTCCTTCCCGTGGCTTCTGGAGACTTCTAGATGTAAGATAATTGCACGGCACATTAATATCTCTATGTAATCCCGACGTGTGGGTCTTTCTTCCTTATTTCCTGATAACCCCCTGCAAAAATAGACAAACACCAAAACTCGTGGAATTCTGTCAGATAAAACCCTAAGTCTAGATGTTGATTTCATTTGGATCCTATTCTTTATTTATTTGATAATTAAATTTGATACTTAAGGACCGTCAACAATAATATATCAAGAATTATAGATGAAGTATTTCTAGCTTACTCGGTTAAGACTGAGATTACAAGAATAGCGCTATGAACAAACTCAGAGAACAAATCATGTTGAGTTTAATCAGGTTGATCAATTTAAGTTGTAACTCTGGCATGGTTGTATTTTCATTTATTGCATACCAAGATTAAGAGGAAATTAATGACCACTTATCTTAAGATGTTACCTCCATTAGAGCATGATGAGTTTCAATGGTCTCTCTTTTTTTATTGTATCATGGGTTATTCATTAGCATCTTGTCTCGTATGTTGTACTCTTTTCTCACTCTTGAGACCTTCTACTTCTCTCATTATGTCTTTTCTGCAAGGGGTTAGTGGAGAACACGTACCCGAAGGAATATACTATTTATCAAAGTATGGATAGTGTTTGCCTAAGAGTTAAAGATTGATTTGTAGCTCATGTTTTCAATGATACAATTTTTTTCATCAAGGTTAAAGCAAAGATATTATTCTGAAGCATACCCTTAACCTTGAATTGATTCTATGAATAGTCTCCTAATATGATTTAAACATTTTTTATGTAGGAGGGGTTAGTCTATATGTACAACTAAATTCTTATATAAGTATGCTTGATTTTCATAATGTTTAAGTAATATTCTAAATCATGCTTATAATAGAATAAGGAAGTTTGCAAGACTAAAGGTATTTATTCACATAGAATCAAGATTATGTATGGTGAACCACAGGAGTATTTTATTATATATATTTTAGCAAGTTATGTTTGAGCATAGCATAGGGTAGAAGTGACCAAGACAAATTAGCAACATGGTATCAGATGTTAATTGTAGTTACATGTTGCATGAGGCTTGGACAAACATACCTCATATCTTCATCTTTCTAAGTAAGTGATGACAAACTTACTTGGAAGAGGAGGGTTTGGGTTCATCTGTTGGTGAGAGCTTACGGTCTTGCTGAGCAAGACCTTCCTTTTATCTTTTTCGCCTTTTCACCATTCAATGAAACTATAGAAGATTACATGCTCTTCACTCATCAACTTTTTTTCTGATTTCTTTGACTAATTTGTGGTTGATGAGTTGGGGTCTATTGGAGATGTGATAATGCTTATTTGAAAACTTCTTCTCCAATATATTAAGGTTGTTCTTTCATGCAAAATGTTAATGGACACATACCAGATGGAATAGCAAGATTGAAATACGGGTTTTGTTGTCCATACTTTGTTGTGATTTTCTTCTATGCTAATCAACATGATATATGGTTTAAGATTATTTAGCATAAATTGTGTCTATTGTGTTTTATGTTGTTGTTGCAATCTAGCATGGTTCAAGGCAAAGATAACTTGTAACAAAAGATAAAAGAATAAATATTACTACTCTCAAGTTGGACTTTTTGTGCAAAGTTATTATCTGCCTTGATTCATCCCCAGTGTGAACTTATCTCTAGACTTTCCTAGATTTAATTCAAAATTTTCTTGTAGGGGTTAGTCCAACAAAATATCCAGTATCCACTATAACATACTATCAGCTCAAAAATCAACCTAGACACCACGTCTAATTTGACTTAGGAAGGCATTTTAATTTGAGCTCGGTTTAAAAGCCTTTTAAAAGTAAAACCACCACTCCAAAACTAAGCACCATGCTTCATTTAAGAGATTTATGAAAGTGCTGCAAAGCCTAAATATATATCATAGCAAATAAAGGTAACATGAAAATATAGTAGAGATTTCAGATAGAGATAAAAGAGCATGATCATGGTGATTTTTTTATAATACATGTGAGATGAATATATGAAATGGAACAAGTTAGGGCTGAGGAAATTTAAACTAAATAGTGTGAATATATGGATTAATGTAAACATGCAGTGGAATGTAAAAGATAACTACTCATAATTGTGGAAGTCCATGAGCAAGACTGTGTCACCTTTATTTGATCATACTTACCATGACTCACATTCTAGAATTTGTGAGTGATGCAACATCTTTGTTTCCGTCACTTGAGATATGAATTAAAGTCCTGTGACGTCGACCTCTTTCTCCAACATTGGATTTGTTATGTATCTTCTTATTTTGTGGGGGCATGCCAGAAGGTCGTAAACCGGTCGTTTATTACCATGCATAAGATATAAAAGTAGACAAACAAGGGTAATCCTACTTGAGCAGGGGTTAATGGTTATCTCTATCACATAATTGAGTATAAGTCTATCAATGTTCCTTAATTGCCTAGCTACCTTCCTTGGCAACGGCGCCAAAAATGCTTATTGGTATAAATTAATTGTACTTCTTTAAATAAGATTTAAGTAAGATTATCCGCAAGCGCACAGATATCATACCAATGTCACATTTTACCCGGGGGGTTTTAAATATCGTATCCACAGGGAAGGTCTATATGTAGGACTTATAACTATAACTTATACTATTTATGCGAACGTTAAACCATCACTAGAATCCTACTCATAATAGGGGTAGGTCACTTGATAAAAGATATAAGATAAATAATGATCAGTCATCATAAAAAGATAAATATGAGAGCTCTTCTAGTCGTAGTAATAGCTAGCCAATGGATAAACTCAGGAATAAATACTAAGGTAATTCTATAACTACATCTATGAATAACTCTAATTAGTGCAATTACATCTAGAAATTATTGTTAAGTCAACCCTATATCATAATCACATGTAAAGAGGCATCAACTAATGAGGGTATTAAGATACAAGGGTCACCTCCTTCGTGACCGCGCCCATGCTAGTCCTACGTACGGAGGGTGGAGTACAGAGGATCCAACACAGTTATCACCTGTGCGATCTACCACACATCCCGGCACGTCAGGGTGCACTCACAGATAAACAAGATATCTAGACACCACGTCTACATATTGTCTACCATCTACCCAACGATCAATTAGGTAAAGGCTATACGAGCACTTACATGAATTCAATAAGACCAAACCAACTGTCCTAGACATATAATCAAAGTAGACAATGATTATTGCAATTATATAAGAGATTAAGAACAATGTTTTCCAAATCTTAATATTGAATACAATAAGAGAAAAGTACTAGAACAATACCAAACTCCGCGCTCCAGACAGACACCAGGGGCTCCGGATCCCGCTGAAGAACTAGAACTCTTCTACTTCTAATCTAACTAGGCCAAATCTATGAACTAGAGAGGCTCTGATGAACTAGAGAAGGCTCTTGATGGATTGATCTCCAAATGACTTGATGCCTCTAGGGAGGGGGGTCTGCCCCTTTATTTATAGCCCGGTGGAGGAAGCTTCCAGAAGGGGGCCAAAACCCTAACATTAGGGCATCGGCCAGTGCTAGGGTGGGGCCAGCCAGCCCCACCTGGCGGCCTCTGGCCCCCCATATCTTTGGGTGTCTTCCAAAGTATTCCCATGTCCCAATTGTGACCTTTCCGTGGCGGATAAGTTTCGTGTTTATTTTGCACTTGAATCCCTCTTTTCAGCTTTTCTAAAAATAGACCCTGGAAAATACAGAATATGCAAAACTCGTAGAAATTGTCAGTTTAAACCCTAGACTATTATGTTTTTATGTTCTCCTTTGGGTCTAAAGCTAATAAAAGTTGACGTTATCGACCGTCAACAATTCCCCCAAGCTTACCTTTTGCCAGTCCCTTGGCAAACCAAGCCTAAGTAGTATATATATTTGGATCAGGAGTTGCTACAATGCTTTCATTCTTTCCAAGTACACATGCTCCTAAACACGATTCTCCTCCGGATTAGTTAATAACTGCTCTAATCTTCAAACTTACCCGTTTTACCTTTAACCATGGGGCTTTACAGCTTTTGCATGAGTCTTGAGCAATCAGAAGACAGAACAATCAGGTCAAGCACTATGTCTCAAATTCTTTGCAGAACCATTATTCTGGAGTTTTTTATAAGTTTTTCAATAAAACTCAGAGCTTAATTGTATGACACCCTCAAGTCTCTCAATGTATGTGGTATTTATAGTTCTCACTTGAGGCATTAATGATGTTATGCCTCCTATAGCTAAAGGTATATATCCTAGAGCTTATAGGAGTGTCAATATCAAGGATAGGCATACTTGCAATGCATGTATTATAAAGTCAACTAATGGATCCATAGAGAATCGAGGCATACAATCAAACCAAGATGTGCATGTGTATGGAATATGGTGGATCGGTGCATTTGTGGTATTTGTGGCTAATTTATATTTCTTTGGGAGCACCTCTCTATTGAAACTTTTCAGGAAAGACATGGGCTATCTTTATTTTTTTATTCAGGGAGGCGGGCATCTAGTACCCATTGTTTTAATTACTAGGACACTTGTCCATCTTTTACTCCCTTTTCTTCTTTTATATTTTTGCATAGCCACATGTATCCTTTGAATACAATAAATGATTAGAGAGGTAATAATAAGAACTTAGGGCATTTATGATGGGCTTTATCCTATGGGTATGGTTTATGTTGGTGTTTACTCCCAGTGTAGGAGAAAAACATGATTGATAAACATGGAATGGAAATGATTGCGATTACTAGTGGAAATTGTCAGTTTAAACCCTACACTAGTGTGTTTTCATGTTCTCCTTTGGGTCTAAAGCTCTAATAAAAGTTGACGTTATCGACTGTCAACATATAACTAGTTCACATACTTTCTCAACATTTTCAGTAGTTCTCTAATTAAATTAAAGTGCTTAAAAGTGATGATATATAAACTTGCAAGAATTTTGGTGATAAGATGATGATAGTGTTGGCCATGAAACTTTTGCAGTAGCTTTGAAATACTAATATACACTCTCTATAATTTTTGTAGCTCCAAAATAATTAGTTGGTCAGGATGCTTGATGAACCCTAATATGGATATATATTATAAATAAGTAACATAGAGTAAACAGCGTTTCAGGTTTTGTCTGGAATTATCGTTTAGCTCAACAACGTGGATCCGCAGCCTAGTACGTTAGTCGTTGACCTAGTTCGTTAGCATGAGAGGCGAATTTGTATTAAGTTGTGATTTCCATTATTTATTTACGTTTCTATGATTGTCTCTGCAAATATCATAATAGACACATGCTAGATCATGGAGTCATCTGGAGTAACCAAAAGATGTGCCTTGATGATCGTGTTGCTATGATGAGATGCTAACTTGGTTATAAGTTACCCAAGCAAGCCCTAGTTCATAACCCCTATTATTCTACACTTTACTTTATGCTTGTACATTAAGTTTAAGGAGTTGAATGAAACCCACTTGCATATAACTTTATCCTATAAGTCTACTAGAATGACAGGAACGTGTAGCTTGCTATGCTATAGGATCTCCGGTAGAAGTCGAGTGATTATCTGTCACTCGTGACAGATAGGAATTTATATCAATGTTGTTATCTGTTGGGTATTTTAAACGCAAACAGAAAAATCCGCAAGCGCACGGATACCGATGTAGCCTTCACCCGGGAGTATTCCAGAGTATCGATTTTCCACAGAGAACGTGAGTGTACTAATTAAGATCCAAGATCGCCCAAGGATAACAATATAATTATTTTTGGTGAGAAGAGAGGAAGTTTCCTGAGAGTTCTCTAGTTGATCTAAGAATCAAGAATTACTTCAAGATTATCTATATCGGAACACTAACCACAGAAAGAGATGAGAAGGGGGCTAGGAAGCTCCGACTACGGTCCTACAAACACCGATCCGAACGAGGTGGAATACGTCGACCGTTAGGGCTGTCACTACTCTAAGGCTACCACAACAATCCGCAGGATTGGGTGCAATTCCAGGTAATTGCAAGACTAAACACCACGTCTAATCTATTAATTACTACTCTAATGTTTCAAAGATTAGAGCACTTGATGCAAGCGGGAATCCAATAAATAACTTGAATATAAATAAAAGTAATTAAAGAACTCAGGAGTTATGAATTGAAGAACCTGGAGAACGATGAAGAACGAACCAGTTGCTGCAAAAGTACAATGTTGAGGAAGATCCGACAGATCCGGCTCCTCCTCCTCCGCTCTCCTCTTCTCTCTCCCTATTTTCTAGATTACAACTAGAACTAACTAGAACTAGAACTAGAGGAACTAGAACTAGAACTAGATGAACTAGAACTAGATCTAGATGAACTAGAGGTAGAACTAGAAGAACTAGAGGGATCCTCTCTACTTGGATGAAGAATTGAAACCCTAACTTTGATTCTGTAGAAGAGGTATGATCTCCAGGGGCCAGGGGGGTCTGGTTTTATAGTCCCTTTAAGTGAATCTGGGCCGTCGGATCAAACCGACATTGATCGTGTGGTTTACCTTGAAGTATTAGGTCGGTGGAGCATGATCCCCGAACTTCACCCTGATTGGTGGAAAGAGGTGGGCGGGCGCCCTCAGGACTAGGGCGGGCGCCCTGTCCCTGAGGCCTCTCGGCTTCCGCTTCGGTCCCGTGGCTTCTGGAGTCTTCTAGATGATAGAAAATTGCGCGGCACGTTAATATCTCTATGTAAACCCGACGTGTGGGCCTTTCTTCCGTATTTCCTGATAACCCCCTGCAGAAATAGACAAACACCAAAACTCGTGGAATTCTGTCAGATAAAACCCTAAGTCTAAGTGTTGGTTGCCTTTGGATCCTTTTCTATGATTAGTTGATGGTTAAATGTGAGCATTAAGGACCGTCAACAAGCTCCCCCAAGCTTAACCTTTGCTCGTCCCTGAGCAAAGATGAACTCAAGAGTTTCTGCAGTGGTTTCATAACTTAAGGATACACATGCGTTTAAACAAAATCTCATCTCTGGTTAGAGTGAACTGTTAAGACTTAAAACTTACTCATTTACCTTTCACCATGGGACTTGTAACCGTCACTTCTGTCTTGAGTAGTTAAAAGATAGAATGGTCTAGTCAAGCACCATGTCTCTTATTCTTGATCAGCTATAGCTCTGGAGTTTTTGCAGATTTTCAAATAAAACTCAGAGATTCCTTGTATGACTCTCTCTAATCTCTCATTTGTGGTATTTCTGGATCCTTACCAAGGCATTAAAGGTGTATGCCTTCTCTCAAAGTATGTGGTATTTTTGGTATGAGGCATAGTGACATTGCCTTCCTCTCACCCTACTCTAATAAGGCTTTTGATATCTGGAGCTCATAGGTGGGAGACAGCTAATACATACTTACAAGACATTTATTGCATAGTCAAACCATGGATCCAGAAGAACAAGTCAATAAGTCAAATCAAGATGTGCATGTGTGGCGAATGAATGGTGATAACAATGGTGATGATGGTGCTAACAATGGTGAAAGTCTAATTCTACTTGTGCTCTTTTGAGGGGATACATACCTTCCTTGCTCTTTTGAAACATTTGGGGAGAATGAGATGCTCTATATTTTCTTCTTTTTTTTTCTCTCTGGTGGGTATCTTGTACCCCTAATTCTACTGTCGGACACTTGTCCATTTTTACCTCTCGTCTCACTTTTTTTTCTTTCGAGGTTCCGGGCACTTGCCCCTTTTTATTTCCTCGTATCTTATTTTTTTTCTTCTTTTTTTTTATTAGAGCACTCATCTCATGAGATAATATAGTAAGTGGTAGTAACAAGATAACTTGAGCATTTATTTCACACAGGGAAAAACATAAATAGGAGAATATTTTTGGCTATTCTCTCCCGGATTAGGAGTAGAATATTTTTGGGTGGTTCTGGAGATGGAAATGGATGGATATATGTGGATGCGTACTTCCGGAGTAGAAGTAGCATGTGTGAGTGAACGTGCAAGTGAATCTTGATTTTAACCACATGACAAGCTCCTAAGGGTCTACACAGCTTGACCACACTCAATGCTCATAAGCAGTAAAAAGTAAATGTGTGGCTCAAAGTCTAGCAAGCATGTATATCTGGCTGTGGTAGGAATTTAAACTCTCATCATACAGGAACTCATCATGCAACATTTTAAACAGCAGCTCAACCTTCCCATATCATATCCGTTAACGACTTAGACTTCAGATCAAGTACTCTTCCCACAAGTTCAGGTTTAGAGCAAATCTTAATTAATAACAGTTAGGCCTAAACTTGAGAGAGATTTCAATTTTGAGAACTAGTCATGGCAGAGCAACTATTCATCATTTCCATGTGAGAGCTTATCATGAGGGTTCATAGCAAACTTTATTTATTTATTTATTTAGCAAACTAAGCAAAGATATATATAAGCACAAAATCTTTATTTGGGTTTATATGATTATGCATCTTTTTTTTATTATTTGAGTAAAGTATAAACATGAGTAGAACACTTAGCTGGACAAATGGGGGTGCTCTCCCCCAAGCTGGATTTTGACGTAATTTTTTTTGATGTAGCTAGCAGGTGGCGGAGGTGTATTTGAATGTCGGCAGCACCCTGACAGCGATTAGGATGTCCTCCGTCTGCTAGTCTTCTATGATTCTTGAATTCTGTGGAGCTCAAATAGACAACAAAGCTTTGTGGAACTAGTTAAGTGTTAACATAAATATCTAGCCTTTATCATGTTGAGCCTCCTCAATAAATGTTACTCTTTTTAATAGGATCATAAATCTTTTTTTATATTTTCATTTTTTATAGGACAGGAATATATATTTATTTTTACGCCACCACAGTGAATGTACTTATGGGTTTTATGCCATGAGCATACTCACATGGGGCTTACTATTTTTAACATTTTTATTTTCTTTTTAAGATGATATAAACCTCATTAACTAAGCAGATTATTTTTAAAATAATTGAAAGGAAAAAGATAACTACCAAGTTTACCTCTTGGCAAGGCGTTCGGTGTTTTTAAGTCCTCCGAACGGGACTCTTCGTTTTCTCAATCATCTTGAGATTCGCTGGATGGCGTAGTCGGTGGTTCCGGCGGCGCCTGCTCTTCGTGTATAGCTATCTTCTCTCTCCACACCTGACTCGGTGCTACGGTCTCCTCAAGACAGTTTTGTTCAAGCTGTATGTCTTCAGGCCTTACTACTTCTCCTTCGTAGTCTGCCCATCCATCCTTGATAATTTGCCTCCTCTGGTTGCGGTTGTGTTGTCTTCTTCTTGTCCTGACCTGCTTAGAGTCTTCAACTATATAGTTAGGGTCAGTAAAATAGTGGCGTACCTTCTCAGAGGGGAAATGCATGTGGACTTCTCTGGTTCCAATGTATATGAATGCTTTAACGGTGCTAAAGAACGGTCTTCTAAGGATGATTGGTGGATCGTACTCGTCTTCTCCCATGTCAATAACCTTCAACCTTTCGGAATGTCTGATCTGAATGTATGTTGGTTGTAGGGGCATGGTTCCATGCAGGAGCTCATAAGTGACTGCAGCCATTATGTTGACGTCAGATCCGGTGTCGTAGAGTGTCTTCTGAAAAGAATATCCGTTGATTGTGCACTCGATGCTTGGAACACTAGGGTCATCCTTCTTGATCAAGAAAGGCGACTTGAGTTGACGATCTTGACCTCCTTGAGCTGCAGTGACCATCTTAGCTGACTCAGTCCACATTTGCTTGTTCCTGTTCCTCCTGTTGGTCCTCTTCGTTGGTTCATGTCGGGAATGCTCTAAGATTTGTGTAGTCTTGTTCTTGAAGGAAAATGTCTCCTTTCTCCCTTTGATGTGGAAACTGATCTTGGCAGCACTAGCGTAGATGACAGCTCCCCAGGTGTTCAGGAATGGCCTCCCTAGAATGATGAGTGCCCTCTCATCAGTACCAGTCTCTATTACTACGAAGTCTGCTGGGGCGTACAAGGTACCAACTCGGACGCAGAGGTGCTTCAATATTCCTTTTGGGAAACTTAGTGTCGATCTGCAAGCTGCAAACCCATGGTTGTTTCTGATAAAGGATGTGTAAAGAATTTTTCATAGAGTACCCTGGGCATAATGTTGACGCTGAAGCCAAAGTCGCAGAGTGCTTCTGGGAAGTCCACCATGCCGATGGGGATCGGGATGACGGGGCGTCCTGGATTGTCTCACTTGACCGGCAGAAGGTCAGTAATTACTTCCATAACAGGGTTGCTCCAGTAGTTATGTTCTTAAGCATCTCAGGACAGTGATTGCCTGAGTGTCCAGTATCTCCAGTGTATTTGTACTTGTAGATCTAGGTTCTTCACTAGGTGGAGTCTGGGATTTGTAAAAGTCCATATTTTACTCGAAGTGTACCTGCTCATAGACAAGGCAGAGATCAAGTGCATGGGCCCTGTTGGTGGAAAACACCAACAGAACCAAAAGTGTATTTGTTCTTCTCTAACCTTAAGCATAGGGAGCAAGACAAAGTTGATGGATAATAAGATTATGAGTGTAGTATTTAAAATATTTGTCAGATCAGATCGCTCAACCTAATGGAAAGATAATCTATCTATACTTATGTTTTGTTTATATCTTCCAAAGATTGAATGTGCAACACTTTAGCTCATATGAATAGGAGTGTGGGATCACAAAGGTGGAAGGGCTAAACATGTTGAATCGATTGGGTTGGTTAATCTAGAGTTGTAAATCATACATGTTTGTCTCTTTTATTCATGTGAACGTCAGAACCAAGGATAAGCTTATAAAAGTGATAATAGTCAAGTACCTTAAGTTGATACCTTACTTGAAGAGTGATGGTACAATATCACCTTGTGGAAGCTTTCCTTGTGTAAATTGTTAAACTTCATGTGCCTCTCTCTTTGTCTCCGAGTTTATCTCAGGACTTCCCAGGTCTCTTTGTCTCCGAGTTTATCTCAGGACTTCCCAGGTCGATATTGATAGTTTTCCTGCAGGGTTAGTCCAACAAAATATCCAATATCTACTATAGCATACTATCGGCTTAAAAATCAACCTAGACACCATGTCTAATTTGATTTAGGAGGGAATCTTAACCTAAGCATCATGCTTAAATTAAAATCCCTTGGAAGTAAGATCATCATTCCTAACTAAGCACCATGCTTAATTGAGAGATAAATGAAACTACTCCAAACCTAGACATGTACTAAAGCAAATAAAGGTAGCAAGAGAGCATTTATTGAGATCTACTCAAGTGGAGATGAAGTAGCGTGATTAGTATTTAACAAATTGAGCATGTCTCAAAGGTAGGGTCAACCAACATAGCAACATGGCAAAGGATGTTTTTATGTAAAGTACTCCCCCAAGCTTGAATTTTGCAAAATTCAAGTTTGAATGAATTTAATTCAATGTTGTATGATGATTGGTTGGACATACCTTGTGCTTGTCATTCATCCGATCTTCTTGCTCCAATCCTAGAAAGGTTAGTGACAAGAATACCCGAAGGAATATTTTTACAATTATCCTTATATGCTCAACACATAAGGTAATGTTGCAAATAATTAAAAGTTCATGTTACAATCTGATCAGTGCTTGTTTTAGGACACTAAGCTTGTCCTTGGGAAACCATCAATTTATGTCAGTGAAGTGGTTTCCCCTCCAACGCTGACCTATATCAAGATCGACTCAACGAGATCTGCAATATATATTATAGACATATGCATCGACAACCGCCCTTTTAAAGTTTTTATAAATAGAAAGGATGAGGGGGTTGGAGATCTCGAATGTGGTGATGTTGGAGAGACCAATGGATTGTGAAGATGTTGCATATGAACATGGAGTAAATGAAGTGGCTATGAAATAAATTCCATGCTCATTAATGCTTAGAGTGAAATCCATGTGGTACGGTGAAAATGATAAGGTGAGTGTGGTAAAAAAGGAAAAGAAAAATGATATATGGGCGACTTAGTTCGAAACTAGCACAGCTACCGTTCCCCGGGCAACGGCGCCAGAAAGCTTGTTGGGTATTTTAAACGCAAACAGAAAAATCCGCAAGCGCACGGATACCGATGTAGCCTTCACCCGGGAGTATTCCAGAGTATCGATTTTCCACAGAGAACGTGAGTGTACTAATTAAGATCCAAGATCGCCCAAGGATAACAATATAATTATTTTTGGTGGGAAGAGAGGAAGTTTCCTGAGAGTTCTCTAGTTGATCTAAGAATCAATAATTACTTCAAGATTATCTATATCGGGACATCAGAACACTAACCACAGAAAGAGATGAGAAGGGGGCTAGGAAGCTCCAACTACGGTCCTACAAACACCGATCCGAACGAGGTGGAATACGTCGACCGTTAGGGCTGTCACTACCCTAAGGCTACCACAACAATCCGCAGGATGGGTGCAATTCCAGGTAATTGCAAGACTAAACACCACGTCTAATCTATTAATTACTACTCTAATGTTTCAAAGATTAGAGCACTTGATGCAAGCGGGAATCCAATAAATAACTTGAATGTAAATAAAAGTAATTAAAGAACTCAGGAGTTATGAATTGAAGAACCTGGAGAACGATGAAGAATGAACCAGTTGCTGCAAAAGTACAATGTTGAGGAAGATCCGACAGATCCGGCTCCTCCTCCTCCGCTCTCCTCTTCTCTCTCCCTATTTTCTAGATTACAACTAGAACTAACTAGAACTAGAACTAGAGGAACTAGAACTAGAACTAGATGAACTAGAACTAGATCTAGATGAACTAGAGGTAGAACTAGAAGAACTAGAGGGATCCTCTCTACTTGGATGAAGAATTGAAACCCTAACTTTGATTCTGTAGAAGAGGTATGATCTCCAGGGGCCAGGGGGGTCTGGTTTTATAGTCCCTTTAAGTGAATCTGGGCCGTCGGATCAAACCGACATTGATCGTGTGGTTTTCCTTGAAGTATTAGGTCGGTGGAGCATGATCCCCGAACTTCACCCTGATTGGTGGAAAGAGGTGGGCGGGCGCCCTCAGGACTAGGGCGGGCGCCCTGTCCCTGAGGCCTCTCGGCTTCCGCTTCGGTCCCGTGGCTTCTGGAGTCTTCTAGATGATAGAAAATTGCGCGGCACGTTAATATCTCTATGTAAACCCGACGTGTGGGCCTTTCTTCCGTATTTCCTGATAACCCCCTGCAGAAATAGACAAACACCAAAACTCGTGGAATTCTGTCAGATAAAACTCTAAGTCTAAGTGTTGGTTGCCTTTGGATCCTTTTCTATGATTAGTTGATGGTTAAATGTGAGCATTAAGGACCGTCAACATTATCACATTATATATGGATAATAATTAGAGACCGGACAGAACGGTATTTGGATTTGGACTGTGAACTGAGCGAGGTTCTAGTTGCATGTGTTCCGCCTAAGTCGTTTGAGGACCATCCGTTGCTATGGATGGTAGTCAGGTCATAGACTTTTATCCTGAGCACATACTTGCTTATGGGAGCAGGAAAGCTTGTTTCTCTCTTGTCATGTGTTCCAGCTCTTTCTGGGCCAGTTGATTGGAGGAGGGGACACGTGGAGGTCTAAACTCTATACTGAGACCGGGTCTAGGCTTAGAGTACAAGTTTGGACGGGGACCTGGACCCCTTGTCATGAGGGAAATGGGTTGGCCTTACTTGTACCTGGGGTGCAAGTGAAACGTGTGTTTCGGGGTATCCAGCTGGGATACATTGATTCACGAATTGTTGTTGTCGTGACACTATGACTTGGCTATGGTCTTGCACCGTAGTAGAACTTGAACTTGGAAGATGGTAAAATGGTTCTGATTGCTCAACCCATGCTTGGAATAGCATAGGTGCTTACATAGAATAGTTTATTAATGAATGAATCATGACTGCTAATAAAATGAACTTTCAGGATGCACTCTTAGTAATGCTTCTGCTATGCAAGTAACCCACTAGCCAGATAGCCTTGCATAATTCTTAGAGTTTTTTATTCTCTCCTAACGGGTAAGTCTTGCGGAGTACAATTGAGTACTCAGAGTTTGTTCTACCCTGTTGTAGGTGACAGGTGATGTGAGCTAACACTTGCGTGTGCGGGTTCCTCCTGGTGGGCTCAGCGAGGATCTCCCTTGCGATGCGAGATTAGAATTTTATTTATCATCAATTTTCACCAAAATAACTTTACAAAGGAAAAGACCCACATTCTGTTATCACTTGATACACACAAATGTTCATCATTTTAATATTTAACTTGTTCTTAAATATATTTTGTTCATGAAATACTCTGATGTTGTAATACAAGTGATGAAAGAAATGGTTAAGAATTTCGTAAGGTTGTTCTCTCATTTATGATCCTACTAGAAAATGTGGTTCATCGAGTTCTCTCGCGGGGTGTGCTCGATGGAACCGAATGATTTAGTGCTTTCTCTCAAGTACTTAGTGTCTAATGGAAGATGAGTACTCCTAGGAGGGCATTAGATTAGGTGGTTCTACCACAACCATAGTCATCACACCATCCTCACCCACCCTGCCATAGCCATCACATGGCGTAGTCAAGGCTCCAGAGCTCCATGCCTCTGTTGAACTGTGTCGGCCGCGGCACACTCAGCCTCGGGGACTTGGCCACCGCTGACGCTCATCACCATCTCTCATGCCAATGCCATCATCATCATCACCTCACGTCACCATCACATAATTGCGCTAGTTGTTGACGGTCCTTAAGTATCAAATTTAATTATCAAATAAACAAAGAAAAGGATCCAAATGCAACCGACATCAAAACTTAGGGTTTTATCTGATAGAATTCCACGAGTTTTGGTGTTTGTCTATTTTTGTAGGGGTTTATCAGGAAATACGGAAGAAAGGCCCACACGTCGGGTTTACATAGAGATATTAACGTGCCGCGCAATTATCTAACATCTAGAAGAGTCCAGAAGCAACGGGAACGGGAGACCGGACGGGCTCGGGGGCAGGGCGCCCGCCCTAGCCTCGGGGCCAATCACGTTCAACTTCGCGGATCATGCTCCACCGACCTAAAGGATAAAGGAAAACCATGCGATTAATGCCGGTTTGATCCGACTGCCCACATTCACTTGGAAGGACTATATAAGCATTCCTCTACTGTTCTTCAATTGTTCATCTTTGTTCTTCAATATTATGAATATGACGTTGTTCTACTTCAATATATTGATTATGACTTTGCTCTACTTATTTATATTCGCAATTATATTGTTCTTAGTTTATCATAGTTATATGCTTGGCTTAGTTAGATTAGAATTATATACATGTTTAGGATCGTATAGTGTTTATCCATGTGTATAGTGGGTAAATGATAAGTATTGTGTAGGCGTGGTGCCTATACCGTATTTATCTGCGATTGTACCCTATATGCCAGATCGCGGGGTAGTTCGTGGTAGTGACAGTTCCATTGATTCTTATATAGTCCCCCTCTCGTGTATAGGGCTGGCAGAGCAACATTATTACAGGGGAGTGATTGCTATGTTTCTCATATTCCTTGATAATATCACTATGCATGGGCGTAGTCCTTTCTCGCAATGATTGCCAAGTATAATTGCACTAACTATAATATGCTAGACTTTGTAGTTAAGAATAACTTAGGAAATATTCTTGTAGTTCGTCCTAATTCTATGCTAATGACTTGCTAGAATATCTATTGAGGTGCTTATCAATATTATATGTGGCTAAGTTATGCTGATCAGATTAATTATCTTTGTCACTATTCATACTTTATCTATCTTTTATGTGACACTTATCCCTATATGAAAGAGATAGATAAATGCTCTCAATTATACATGCAATGATAGATACTCAATCTTATATTCTATTCCATAAACAACATTGATGTTTAGCAATCCCTTCCTAGTGGTAAAAATATAAATAACGATACCTGGAATACTTCCCGGTAAAAATGCTACATCGATATTAATCTGTGCGCTTGCAGATCTCATTCATTATTTATTTAGAAGAGCAATTGCATATTTCAATACCGCGTCTCTCATGTCATGCCGGGGATGACAACTTGGCTTAAGTGGCATGAGGGATAGGTTCGGCATTTTTGGCGTCATTATCAGAATTAGAAAACTAAGTCTACTTTTGGTAATGACGTTAAGAATGCCCAACACTAGTCACATAGGTCTCCGCCACTACTTCTTTGCGCTGCCGCTTTCGCACGCTCGTGTCCTTCGTCGATCCCTTCGCCATATCTTTATCGGGCACATCACCGGCTATGAGCACCCAACAAATACCCTTCTATGGCTGGCACCATGACATCCCAGCTCCTTTTCCCTGTCTTCTCTGTCTCAACAAGTATGCTCAGGCTGCTTGATGGTTCAATTGTGCATTTGGTATTTCTATTTGCAATCATCATTTCCTAGGGGAGGATGATAGGTGTATGGGGGTGATTGGGGCACCTCTTGCTCTTACAACATCAAGAGCAATGTTTATAGCAAGCAATGATAAGGAACATAGGAATGATGATTGTTGACGGTCCTTAAGTATCAAATTTAATTATCAAATAAACAAAGAAAAGGATCCAAATGAAATCAACATCCAGACTTAGGGTTTTATCTGACAGAATTCCACGAGTTTTGGTGTTTGTCTATTTCTGCAGGGGGTTGTCAGGAAATACGGAAGAAAGGCCCACACGTCGGGTTTACATAGAGATATTAACGTGCCGCGCAATTTTCTATCATCTAGAAGACTTCAGAAGCCACGGGAACGAAGCGGAGGCAGAACGGGGCCTGGCCCAGGGCGCCCGCCCTAGAGACCAAGGCACCCGCCCCCCTTTGGTGCCCAATCAGAGTCCTCTTCGGGGATCACGCTCCATCGACCTAAAGGATCAAGGATAACCGTTCAATCAATGTCGGTTTGATCCGACGGCCCATATTCACTTGGAAGGACTATATAACCAGACCCCCTGGCCCCTGGAGGAGAGGACCTCTCAACCCTAATTCATTATTCATCAAGGGAGAAGAAGCCTCTGATCAAGCCCTAGAGCCACCACATCAATTAGATATCTAGATTAGCATAGCTACATAGGATTAGAACTAGAAGGAGTCAATCTTCGATTGGTTTCCGAATCTGTCAAGAGGATACTTGGTAATTCTCTCTTGTTCTTCAATTGTTCATCTTTGTTCTTCAATATTTTGAATATGACTTTGTTCTACTTTAATATATTGATTATGACTTTGCTCTACTTGTTTATATTCACAATTATATTGTTCTTAGTTTATCATAGTTATATACTTGGCTTAGTTAGATTGGAAATATATACATGTTTAGGATCGTATAGTGTTTATCCATCGGATCCATGGGTAAATGATAGATATTGTGTAGGCGTGGTGCTTATACCGTATTTATCTACGATTGTACCCTATATGCCAGATCGTGGGGTAGTTCGTGGTAGTGACAGCTCCATTGATTCTTATATAGTCCCCCTCTCGTGTATTGGGCTGGCAGAGCAACATTATTATAGGGGAGTGATTGCGATGTTTCTCATATGCCTTGATAATATCACTATGCATGGGCGTAGTCCTGTCTCACAATGATTGCTAAGTATAATTGCACTAACTATGATATGCTAGACTGTATAGTTAAGAATAACTTAGGAAATATTCTTGTAGTTCGTTCTAATTCCATGCTAATGACTTGCTAGAATATCTAATTGAGATGCTTATCATATTTATATGTGGCTAAGTTATGCTGATCAGATTAATTATCTTTGCCACCATTCATTACTTTATATATCCTTTATGTGACACTTATCCCTGTATGAAAGAGATAGATAACTGCTCTCAATTATATATGCAATGATAGATACTCAATTCTATGTTCCATTCTTTAATCAACATTGATGATTACAAATCCCTTCCCAGTGGTAAAAATATAAATAACGATACCTGGAATACTTCCCGGTTAAAATGCTACATCGGTATTAATCTGTGCGCTTGCAGATCTCATTTATTATTTATTATTTAGAAGAGCAATTGCATATTTCAATACCGCGTCTTTCATGTCATGTTGGGGATGACAACTTGGCTTAAGTGGCATGAGGGATAGGTTTGGCATTTTTGGCACCGTTATCAGAATTAGAAAACTAAGTCTACTTTTGGTAGTGACGCTAAGAATGCCCAACAATGATCCAATTATTTGCTCGACTGCAAAGGTTGGTAATAATCTACATATGAGTCTGTAGCCTTGCAATAGAACATATATATGGCCATGCAGCCCGTGGCCTAGCTTTTTGGCCTAGCCTAGGCCTGTCTCGGCCCGGTGACAATCGTGCCCAAGCCGGCTCAACCCGAGGCACTAGGTCATGCTTGGGCCGCCACCCTGGCCTGAGCACGGCCTAATAAAATCATAGGCACAAAGCCAGCCCGAATGACCTCCATAACGGCTTCCAGGCTTCTAGCTCGGCCCACACCATGCCCACTAGCTCCGCGTCTAGATAAAGGTCACGTCGCGATCGGTGCCCCCAAACCCTAACCCTAGTCATTCATGTTATGCCCCCTGTCGCAGCTGCTCATCTCTCTCGCTCGAGCTCTCAGGTCTTGGCTCTCGCTCTTCGCTCTTGATCTAGATCCGCCTGCCACCGCAATCTCCAGTGACCTCACCGACGCTCCTCCACCACGCCCAGATTTCGCTGACCCTCTCCTCGACTCCTCCCTCCTTCCACCCCAAACCCTAACCCTAGTCATTCGGACCCCTCACCATAAACACTCATCTCGCTCTCACCTCTTGGCTCTTGTTGTCACTCTTGATCCAGATCCATCGTTCGTTGCTCACTCTAGAGACCTCGCCAGTGCTCCTCCACCTCGCCCAGAGTTCACTAACCCTCTTCTCCCTCCTTTCCCTTCCTTCCGTCTCCTCCTCTAGTGAATCATGTGAGTTCATTTACTATCTGTCACCTATCAGTCGCTCTGCAACTCCACCGCGCCACCGCTCGTCGTCGTTTCTAATCACCATTTGTCTATCTCCTCTGGTTGGCTGGCTCACTAGCCTCCTCTTCTCTAGCACCGGACTCCGTTAGCGTAGGTAACTACTAACCCTAACCCTAGATCTGTGCCATGACTCCGTCTGTCCCTATCTCTATCTCACTCTTCTATCTTCATCTTTCTTCTTCTTTGCAGGTTGGTGCCTGACGCCGCATCTTCCTCCTCTAGAGTAGACATGGCTAGGCCACCAAAGCGCCTGTTGAGGGGTGGTGCTGGAGCTCGAGATTAGGATCGATCTTCTATTGCTGGTGCTAGGCTCATAATGTGGGGGGGAGCGTGTCCCCTCGGTGACGGTGAGGACCTAGCACCGCACCCAGAGGAGGACCTAGAAATAGAGGATGACAATGACATCTATGATGATGCGTCTGGCTTGTTCGGCATCGACCTCAATGATGGCAACCAGCCCATCAAGCTCGATGATAATGACGGTGATGGTGGAGTGGCTGCCTCCACTGACACTCTTGGTATCCCAGCAACAACCACCTCTGGTAAGCGAGTTTCTACTATTTGGGAGTACAGTACTGAGATCAAGGAGGATAATATTTGAGTAGGTTTCATCAGTAACCATTGGCATTTGAGGTACACTGCTAGATCTTTTGCTGGCATTGGCCATTTGAGACGGCACATGAAATCCTATATGAAAAAACATAATCAAGCTAGTATTGTCTAGTCTAGGCTTGCTCTGAATCCTAATGTTTTGAAAAATTGGGTGTATGATCCTGCTATTACTTGCACTGAGTTGTGTTATTTGATTGATAGGCTAGACCTTCCATTAGGAATAGGCGAGACACAGGATTGGGAGGATTACATTAAGCGTGCTCATAACCCTCTGTTTGAAAAGGTTTCTAAACAAACCATGACTAGAGATATGGGTAAACTATTTGTTGAAGAACGTGATTTGCTTTGCCTCCTTGTTCATCTGTTTCTTTGACATCTGACATTTGGTCTAGTAGTACTAAGGAGGACTATATTTCTGTTGTTCCTCATTATGTTAGTGCTGATTGGGAGTTGCAGAAAAAGGTTGTTAGTTTTAGATTGATTGAAGTGTCACATTCTAGTGAAAACATAGCTGAAAAGATTGCTGGTGTGGTTGAGGAGTTTGGTTTGATTGATAAGATCTTTGTTGTAACTCTAGATAATGCTTCAGCTAATTCTAGGGCTTATGATATTTTGCAACCTGTCTTCTTTGGTTACATGGGTTCTTATCCTGTACCTAAACGTGATGATCCTCACAAAGTATCTACTTGTCCATCAGTGTTGTGCCTGTTATATCATTAATATGATTATTAAATCTGGTTTGAAGAGGTTAAAACCTTTTACTGAAGATTTTGAAACTATAATAAATGTTTTGAATTCCTCTAATAAAAGAATTGCATTGTTCAAAAATTACTGCAAAGCTCAGGGTATTAGACCTAGAAAGTTTGGCTTGGATATGGATATTAGATGGAATTCCACCTATTTAATGCTTAAACATTTGCTACCATACAAGGAAGTCTTTTCTATGTGGCTTAGCTCTAATTATGGTGAGCAATTGTTGACTGCATAGCATTGGTATGTTGCTGAACAGATCATGGTGTTCCTTGGAACTCTTTTATGACTGTACTATTGTTCTATCTGGTGTTCATTATCCCACATCACCACTTGTTTTGCACCATATTCTTGACATTGCTGAACATTTGAAGAAAGCTGAAAATGATGTCAATTTTAGATCAATTGCTTATCCTATGAAGCTTAAGTTTCTTAAATATTGGGAGAAAATTCCATTGCTTTATTCTTATGCATTCATTCATCCTATTGCTAAGATGAAAGGATTCAAACTTGTGCTGGAACTTCTTGCTAAGGCCACTAGATCCACTTATAGTTCATACTATGCTGATGTGAAAGATGAAATGTACAAGTTGTTTAACAAGTATGTGCAGAAATTTGGTGGTGCAACAGTAGCTCAGAGAGCTATACAGCCTACAGCTCATGCTGGTGCCTGGTAAGAGAAAGCAGGCATGAGGAAGGATCTTTGGAGGTCCTGGTGCATCCCCCTCATATTCATATACTCCATCTCAATCTGGTGTTAGTGAGCTCTCAGCTTACTTGGACAGTGACACTTTGACATGTTATGAGAAAACCTTTGACATACTGCTATGTTAGCATGGCTCGAGATATCATGTCTATTCCTATCTCCACTATCTCTTCTGAGTCTTGTTTCAGTTGTACAGCTAGGATACTCGAAGACCGACGGTGGTGATTGTTGCCTGAGCATGTGGAGATGCTCACCTGCATGAAGGATTGGGATCAAGGAGCAAGAAGAGAACAACATGCATCGAAGGACGTGGACCTAGAGGAGGCATTCAAGAACCTCTTCCTGGATGAAGAAGGCGAAGGCAACGGCAGTGGCAGTGGCATAGGCATTGGCAGCGGCGGTAGTACTGCTGGTGGAGAGGTAAAGTACTGTTGCTGCTTGATCTAATTCCTGTTTAGATTGATGCAAAATAACCCAAACATGGATTCTAACATTCTATATAATTTTGCAGGCTTTGGTCTTTTAGTGCAAGTCTGTGAGTGTGAGAGTGAGTCTGTGAGAGTGAGAGATGAGTGTGGAGTGGACTGTGACTCACAAACACTAAATCACTACTCACTAGGACTTTGCTGGTTTCAGTTTGCCACTTTGGTTGGCTTTTGTAGTAAGACACTAAGACTTTGACTTTGGAGTTGGCTGCACTCTTTTTTCTTTTCTAGGGTTTCTCACAAGGGTAAGTCTTACCTAGAAAGGTTTTTAATAAGGCACCATTGCACAAAACAGCTCATTTTGAATACCATTTTCATATAATCCTGTCTCCTTTTGTCTTGTGTTGTGAACTGTGAATGTGAATTTGAATTTGAATGTGAATGTGAATGTGAAATTGTGAATCTAAGCTATGAGTTGTGAGTGAGAATGTTAATTGTATGAAAATGATCACTTGATTTGTTTCTATAATTCTGTTGTATATTTGAAGTCTTGAACTGTGTTCTAAGGTGTTTTTGCCTCATGGGCCATAAGCCAGCACGACAGGATGAAAATGGTTGTGCCCCATGGGCGGCATGGCACGGCACGGCCAAACGGCCCACGGGCCGTGCCTAGGGTCGAAGGCCAAGCACGAGCACTATGCAGGCATGGCCCGTTAGGCACAATGGCCCATCAAGACACGATATCATGTTAGGCCAACACGGCCCGATATGCCGACGTGTCGGGCCGGCATGGCCCGATGTGCCGACGTGTCGGGCCGGCACGGCCCGATGGCCATCTATAATAACTAAAACATAAATGTAGCTACAAATACTTGCACAACAATAATTTGGACGACCAGACTACAAAGATTCTTGAAACCAAAGGAAGAACTATATATACGATCGACATTGCAGAGGCTTTCCCGCGTCCCCGGGGTTTGGTTTGAAATAGTAGGATTTGATTTGCAATTTTACTAGACGCTCCTCTAATTTTAACGGCCTTTTTAGAATAAGTTTATTTGTGAAAAGCTTTCCAGCACCGTCATGTGCCGTTGCGGCCTTGTTCATCAGTGAAAAGCTTCCCAACACCATCATGTCCCGTTGATGGTTTCTCATTGACGTTCCTTGACCTGATGTTACTTGTTATTATCTCGTGCTATATAAAAAGTGGACCTGTTTAAATTAATGATATGTGTGGTTATTGGTATTGAATCCAATCTACGGCTTAGCTCGTCTGTGTTAATTTTTGTGTTAAGATATACTACGTACAATTATATTGCGTTTAACTCAAGGCATAGTGTTAGTTACTCTCTTGCAAATTGTGAGTCTCTGGGCGACTTCTTCGAGCCCTCTTTGTGTTAATGGATGGTTTGATGCATCTTTTGTGAAAGAATAGAGATTGGACAATATGACCATACCAAACATGCCACATGGCAAGAACCTGGTGTCCAAGGCTGTGTGCTAGAGATTTGCATGGATTTGAGCGGGAGACGCTAGACGGCTACAGATAACATTAAGATTATATTGGTTAGAAACAAATGTTTGTTATTAGCCTGTTCTCCTGTGCTGCGGCAGTGGCATGATGCAGCGGGTTCGACGGCCGGCCAGGGGCTGCTCGATCGCCTGCTCTCCTGCAAACACCTACTACCCGAGTTTCTCAACACCTTTGACCCCAACGGTCTCCCTCTCCACATGCTAAAGCTTAAGATTGTGTGCCCGATCATATTGCTAAGGAACATCGACCTTGCGGTCGGAGACCATGCATGCCAGAATGCGAATCTTCCTACCTCGAATTTTATTATGCCCCTCCAATGACAAAGTGTTTTTATTCCAGTTCAAGAGGAAACAGTTTCCGTGTAGACTCAATTTTGCCCTGGCGGTTACAAGGCATAGGGATCGACAGACTATCGCCAATGCTGATGTGTATTTGTTTGAACCAGTGTTCTCTCATGATCAGTTGTATATTACGCTATCTAGAGCTACTGTCAAATCGAACATCAGAATCCTTGCCATCGCACCCAATGATAAGAACAAAAGAATACAAAAATAAAGGGTACATACACTAAAAGTATTATCTACAAGGAGATCCTGACTCCATGAAAAGGCATTGTCTTGTATTTTGTACAAGTGTCATATTTTTTATATTTGTGTCTGTTATTTGACATTTATCGTCTCCATCTATATTTCACGTAATAGTGGAAGTCTGAAAACAATGGAAGACAAGCAGTGTATGACTTGTTGACGTGTTGAAACATGATTATTATATTTATTATATTATCTCTAACATGTCCTTTTTCTCGTATGAAATTTCTATGTGTGTGGCTGTATGTTATAAGATATTTTGTAGGAAAAAGCTCACTTTAGGTCCCTCAACTTTCACGAAAGTCTGATTTTTATCCCTGAACTCTAAAACCGGATAAAATACATCCCTCAATTTTTAAAACCGTGCACATTACATCCCTGACCTGGTTTGGAAAGCAGTTTTGTCTTTTTCCTTTTTATTTATTTCGGCTGATTTTTTTGAAAAATCATAATAAATCACATAAAAATCATAAAATAGAAAACTCAATTTTGTTGGACTTCATATGAGTATATCTACACATTGAATATAAAATATAGTATATTTTAGTACAAATTTTTTGATGCAACTTTAGATCTATGCTTTTCTGTAATTAATTAGACTAATTATAGCTACAGTTTCTATGGTCCAATTGTGATGAGATTTATATGGTGGGCTAATTATTCTATGCTTGAGTTGTAGTAAAAATTTTATACTCATTGGATCATGTATTACTTAGTTATAGATTTATTTAGGTTTATGCTTGTTAAATCTTAATAAATCTATAGCTAAGTTATATATGTTCTAATGAGTATGAAATTTTTACCACAGTTTAAACATATAAAAAATAGTCCAAAATAAAAAATTTACCACAATTGGACCATACAAACTATAGCTATGAATTATTCTAATTAACTATAGAAAAACACAGATCTAAAGCTACAACAAAAACTTTATACTAAAGCATACCTATATGTTCATTGTGTAGATCTACTTATCAGGAGTCCAACAAAATCATATTTACTATTTTATGAATTTTATGTGGTTTAGGCCTTGTTTTGGTACTGTAGCACTTTCGTTTTTATTTGGCAATTATTGTCCTATCATAAATTAACTAGGCTCAAAAGATTCATTTCGCGATTTACAAGTAAACTATATAACTAGTTTTTATTTTCGTCTATATTTAATGCTCCATGCATGTGCCGCAAGATTCAATACGACGGGCAATCTTGAAAAAATTTTAGTTTTTGAAGTGAACTAAACAAGGCCTTACTATAATTTTACAAATATTTAGCCGAAATAAATAAAAATGAAAAAAACAAAACTGTCTTCAAAAGCACTCGTAACCATGTCAGAGACATAATGTGCATGGTTTTAAAAGTTGAGGAATGTATTTTACCCGATTTTAACTTTCGCGAAAATTGAGAGACTTAAAATAGACTTCTTCCTATTTTGTATACCCATAGCCCATGACTTCGTCCGAAATGTTATAAGCCAGTACCCATGGCTTCGTCCGAAATTGCAGCAGTTGACACCAAACTACTCACCAGGTGCCATGACCAAAGGCAACGTAACGAAGAATAACTAGAAAATTTCTAAGGTAGACATCGAGTCAATATAATGCCGCTACATTGTCGCTCTACACTCGACCAAAGAACCAATCCAAAACCAACGCGAAAGAAAACGCAAGAGTTTGCATCACCAGTTGATAGCAACATGAACTGACTATCGATCTCCACCACCTGATATGGGGAGGAAAGCATAAGATAGATAGCCTGACGTGCACTTGTGAACAACGAAATTGATGTATTCTTTTAGGTTATGATGAATTCTCTCATGGTAAGGAATAAACACTATGACTTGTTGACCATTCAAGCAAAGATAAACATTTGCTATAGGACTAGGAAACTAGAAAAGGAAGACAAATTTAGCACTATCAAAAATCTAATGGACATCAGCAATGAGCCAAGTAGCTCCTAAAGCACATTGCAGGCATGAGCAATCCGCAGTACAAATGTTTGATGCCTGCCTGAGGCATCAGCGCAAAGTCATGGGTTCACTAATAAATACTGGAGTAGACAGGGGGCAAGACGTGCACGAAATTCACTTTCTCATGAATCATGATACATCATAAGTTCAGTAGACTAGTAGAGACTGAGTGAAGATATTCGTTTTACTCATCTTTCATGGATTTTCGCAAAAGCCGTACAGAGACTTTCTAACCGATGTGGTGCCTCAGAAACAAAGGTACAATTGATCAAAACATACCATGACCTTTGTGAGTAAGGCATTTCCTGGAAAGTTTAAAGTGTTTCAGGCATGACCACCGTCTAGTATGATCAGCAAACTTCTGTAAGCTTCTGAATCCACATTCCCTTTCTGGTTGTTTGAGGAGGCGAGGAAGCGAATCCCAAGAGTTGGTGAGCAAGACGCAGATTGTTAAATGGACCGCTGTACTGGAAACTTGGCTCTATGGCTTTCTTTTCTAGCAAGCTCAACTTTGTGGCTGCGATGTGGATTCACTGGCATTAACTGCTTCAGGAGCAGCTGCAGCACCAGGATTAGCATCAGAATTAACATTATCAACCTGATCAGGCTTGTCCTCCTGCATTTCTACGTCGTGGCTACCAGATGATTCCTCAGCTTCTGCATCAGCCATCTCTTCGTCAACATCACCTGCTATATGCTCTGTTCCATTTGGTACTGCTGTTGTGTGCTCAGGTGTGCTCACAGACTCTACATCAGCAGGCCCAGAAATTTCTGTAATTTGTGTGCAATCCGAACATGGCAGCCCATGAGCAGCTGGATATGGGTCAGTGCACTTGGTTATTGTAGATGTAACTAGGAGATTCTACAAACAAGAGAGACCATAGTTGCCAATGAATGTTTCAGAACAAATAGAAGAACACAAACATAATGAAAATGCAAAAAACTGTCAGCAGATACACTCTCATATTAATGTGGACCTAGGCATGGGAAACCTCATTTTGTCTTTCTTACTTACAGAAGAACTGCAGCAATTGGTACGTTGTAAATTAATTGATCTATTTGTTATCAAGGTGCACTCGATGTTGTTTCAAAAAAAATATAACTCAAACCAAAGGTACATTATTTTCACTTTAGGTGGTAAACCAACAAGTAAAGAACTTGCACTTTGGATCAATAGGGAATAAGGGAAAACCCAGAGTACACGATAACATAGCTAAGAACTGCATGGTACTGATAGCTAAGCAATAGTGAAAGCTCAACTGACAAACCTTCTCCAGGGCCAATGCAAGCTTTGATAATTTTGTATACGTTCCTTTTGGATCCAACAAAATCTGTCAATGGAAACTAATGTAAGACTATTTGCTTCGAAGTAAGATGAATGAAAGGTATAATTGAAAACGGATTCTTCTTATAAGTAACTGTGTCACTGACATTAATATGGTGTTTGGTTTGAGGAATGGGTTAGTCCATCATCTTCTCACTTCTCTCTTTTTTTTTGTTTGGTTTGTGGAATGGAATGGGTTGATACATCACCACCTCATTTCTCACAAGCTACTAACTAGTACTAGTATGAGGAATGTAGCCATTCCACCAAATTTGATGAATGGATTCATGATGCACCACCTCATCTAGAATGGTTAAGTTTTAGAAGCAAAATGAAAGGGGAAAGTCTCACCTCACAAAGCCTTTGCAGTGTGAATGGAGGACCCTCTTCAAACCTCTCGAGTGCTGCAAAATAATTCAACAAACAATCACATATTTGCAAATAGTCCAAAAACAGGTATTGCAACCAGTCCACACAAGGAGTTATCTCTAATTATCTGTAAGAAACAAATTAGCTGATGTGCAAGTAGGCCTTGTATGAGCTGCAATGGAAAACCCACCACCAGCTTTCAAGTACCTAGTTGGTCTAATCATATATTTAAACGTTTTTGCAATGTTAAAAAACAAGTAGAAGGTTCATGAAATGCTAGTCTCAACTTAATAATGTTCTACAGAAGTAATAAAAGAACAGGAGTATGATGTAGCCATATATCACATAAATATAAAAGCACCATTACACCAACTTTGAGTTGGAAACTCATGCAAGAGGTGCGACACCAATAATTTCAAGCACTAGTTATTTTACCAATAATATCCATTGAATCTTTGATCCAGCAAATCACAAGGCATGCAGTGCAGATTAGAACGTCTAGCTTCCACCATGGAAGAGTACTATTTCAATGCTTCAAGTTCTTAACAACCAAAATAAGCTATATCTATGCACAACTAAGAACATGAGCTACTGCATAACTCAAAGGGCAAACAAAGAAGAATTTGATATGTACAGTCAACCAGGATAATAGGTCTATTCCACCTTGAAAATATTCAGAAATACATATATACACAACAACAAAAAATTACTCGAACTTTATAGCATAATAAAATAAGTGTGAAGGTCGTACCACCATTTAGCCGGCTAAATAGCTCTGAGAAAGACCTCTGTTGCCCATCATTTTGGCTCACCATTTCAACCTCAAAATATTCATCCAAGACCTTCACATGATGAACATCAGTTTAGATGATAAACATATACAACAAATCACCACACACTACAGCCAACATACCCAAACCCAATACACATACCTGCTTCAATTGAATAGACAGTACACTCTTGAGGAACCTCCAGTCATGCCTGCAAAGGAGTTAGTCACAAGTATAAATTTGTCCCAGTATTCTGGATGCAGCAAGAATGCCTTCAAAACAAAATGCAAGAAACATAATCAAGGTAGTGTCCTGGTACATGCCTGGTTAGCATCTTACAACAGATTCTACTCAAAGACCATGAAACACATATACCATCAGTTCAAATGAGGCAATTAACTAAATTATTTTTTGTGCAGAATGATGGAGGCACACACAGTGTTAAAACTTAAAACTCTAAAAGAACAGAAAACTCATACATGAATAGAAACTATGAAGCAGTATAGGAGAAGTTTAATACCAGAACTTTCCAGTGTCAGCTATAACTTCAATGATGCTTCTCATGTCCTCAGGACTGACATCAACATTTGTCACTGTATCCCTGAAATGAAAATGCATTGCACTAAAGCTCATAAGCGAAGTCAAATTAAAGTCAAATTCAGTAAACAAAATTGGAGACGAAGACCGGCAATGTTTATGCTGTCCTAACATATTAAAAAACAATGTGCCAAAGAGATGTGATTTTAAACATGTAAGAAAACAAGAACCCTGGCCAAAGTGAACGTGCTGTAATTCCTGGACAATTCAGGTCCATGCAAAACTTTCCACTGTGTCAAAAAAAAAAGTGTTGCCATGAGGAAAATGCGGTCACCATTTGAATTTCAATAGCATCCGAGTGAATATTTGGTTTTTTGTATGACCATGTATATGAAAAGATTGACCCCAAATTATGTTAAACAATGCACGGCTGAAGTTTATTTTGGATACCATGATAAGAGCTAGGAAGCAAACCTGTTTCTTAATGAAGGAATTATCTTTTTGACATTACGACAAAATAAGAAACTACTACTTAGACTGGGTCAAGAGTTTCAAAACTACAAATAAAAAATGACTATGCAATCTAATAAATTTGGACAAATATATCTTGAACGAGAAATTGGGAAGGTGCTTTCATGCTTGGTGATCTGGATTGCAAAGGAATAATATGATGCAAAGATGGGATGACAACATATAAAGGTAAAAGATCTCCTTTGCTCTTTGACACCCCCCTTCTGTTCCTTTTTCTTGTCGTGCTTTATTTTTTGTAATCTTTGTCACACTTATGCCCATTTTCTTTCAAGTATATAATGCACATGAAGGAACTTTCTTCGTCACTCTTCCACTTTGGTGGCCGGAAATGAGGGTGGGTATGGGATATGAGGAGACACTTGAACCCTAACCTATTGTTGGGTGGTTGGAAAGGGATATACTGTAGCACTGGGTAAGAGCAATTTCCATCAAGGCCCATACTTGAGCCCCAACATATTCCTCCCTCAGACCCCATTCTCGTTGGCCCAACAGGGCAGGCCCCATCCTAGCCCCAGCGCACACTCCCTCTCTCTCTTCCCCTGCACGTGCACGAGACCCTACGGTCGCCGATTCGATCCTCCAATTGGAACAGGTTTGAGGGTCCAAATTTGGGTGGTGCTGTTGGAGTTGAAGCAAACAAGATGAACCCCAAGAAGTAGGGGGAGGGGGAGCATCGAAATCAAAAGTAGGGGCCTTATTTTTAGGGCTACTGCTGGAGTTGCTCTAAGCATAATTATTAAGGCGTCGCCTAGGCATCACCTGGCGACTGGCGTCATGCTCACCGCGGCCTCCTCGCATATGGCGTCGCCTTGGGCCAAAAGTCGTCGCCAAGGCGTCGGATTTGCTGAGGCGGACACCGCTGGACGGAAAAGGTGCGAGGGAAAGAGCAGCGCGATCCGCGCGCCGGGGGAAAGGAGGGAAGAGCGTGCGCACGGGAAGGGAAAAGGATTGAGCTGCGTGTGGGGGGAAGAGCAGCGCCGCTCGCGCGGGAAAAGAAGTTGTGGCTCGCCTACATCTCCCGCCAGAGGCTCCGGAATCCCCATCATGTCTGTTCCCAATCCTCATCTCATCTGTGGAGAGACGGAGAGGGAGAGGGAGAGGAAAAGGAAGGAGAGAGGAAAAGGAAGGAGAGAGGAAGAGAGAAGAGGGCGGCGGAGCACATGAAATCCGGCACCGGCGCCGCCACAGACGGCTGCCCCGCGCGACTCCGACCCATCCGCATGACTCAGCTCGTCCGCGCGACTCCTGCCCCGTCGCGACTGCTCCGTCTGCCATCCAGAGAGCGAGAGGGAAACAGAGGAGAGAGGGGAAGAGAAGAGGACATCCCCAATCCCCACCTGGTCTGCCCCTAGGCCTTCGGTGCGTCCTTTTCTCCCTGCTTCCTCTGCTCTGGATCTCCTTCCTCTGCTCTGCTGTGTGGACTCTGTTCTGCATCTTCTTCCTCTGCTCTGCTCCTTCTCCTCTGCTTTGCTGGTTGCTTGCTATCTGTGGTTGCCATAGACTAGCAGCACTAGTAATTAAGTTATGTTATGTCACTAGAGTCTAATTTGCTCCTATTGAGAGATGAGAGATTTCAGATTTACTAGTTTGCAACTTTATGTTGTGCCCTGTTACTGTAGCAGAACTATTTATTACTCCCTCCGTCCTTGATTTAGAGGCGCACTAAAATTTTTCACCAAGACCAAGGAAGTCATAACTACCATAACTCTCCAGCCACAAACGCCTCAAAATCCTTCGTATCCCACGCATGCCAGACTGTTCCGACTCCCTGCATGCCTGCATGCATGGTTCGACTCCCCTGGAATGCTCGTGGCCCGTGCCCATCACAATAACTCCGCACGGGAATACAGGAAGTGAACGCCGGCTCCAATGCACCAAACGGCTTAGGCGCCTGTAAATTCAGAAACCTTTTCCAGAGCTAGTGTGCCCCTGAATCAAGGGCGGAGGGAGTATGATATTATATATGGTATGATTTGCTTCTGATTTCTAGTGGTATTATATCTTAAGATGTTAGTATGGCGTCACCTCGCCTTGCGCCTCAAACGCCTAGGCGTCTGGAAGGGGGTCGACCGCACCTCGCCTTACCTTAAAAACTATGGCTCTAAGGGAAATCGGAAGGTTATCTCAACCTGACGAGGGGGGTGGGTTACGCAGGGAAACGACGGCGGTTTGTGCTGATGGTTGAGACGAGCGACGGTGTGAAGGAAGAGATATCCGTGCGTGGCGGCTACCATCGATCTGCCGCTCGCCTCGCACGCCGTCCAGCCGCCAATCGCACCGCACGGGCTTGCCTCCCATGCACACGCCGGTGTCGGCCAAGGCAGCCACCTGCAGCGCTAAGAGCTCGAAGTCTGAAACAGCAACAGCTCCCATGGTGGCACGCACTCTCGCGGCCATCACCACCAGATCTAGAACAGCACCAAGGCAACAACTCACCCGGCTCTCGCGGACCTCGCCCCTGGCATCCACGCTTGCCCGGTGGCACGAGATGAGTGCCTTGGTAGGAGTAGCGCGAAGGATGGCAAGTTGGCAACGCACAAGCAGGAGCAAGCCAGGCCATGGTGCTATCACTCATGTACTAGATGCCTGGATGTGTGCTTTCAGTCAGATGAGCACATAGAGACAGGAGACGAGAACCATCGAGTCCGCAGCATAGGGACAGGCCATTTTTTTTATTAGCAAAAGTAGTAAGTGGGTCCCACATGTGATATCCCAAACCAAATTGCCAAACAAGGGAATAGGAGATAGGGATCTCATAACCAGGTCATAATCCTGTCCACCATAACCCACCTATTTCCCTATCCCTTTCCCAAATTGTATCCAAACGCCACCTTTGGTTGCATTTAGGGCTATTTGCTTGTACATGCTTCAAATGAACATCCTTCTCAATGAGAAATCGTGCAAAACTAGGATGGATGTATCCCTGGTGACATCAATTGCATCACACGGACATCTTCATAGTACTCTCTCTATAAAGCAAATCCAGATTTTATACAGAATCATCATCGAAGAATGCACATACAGTGATAGAGAGCAATAGATGTCACATAAATCTGCATCACTTACTCGTCCACCCCGTCCTCCGGGACTGCATCCTCGATAGCCTGATCTGCGTCAGAAGTTGACTCTGGAGCCACCGTGGACGCCGCAGAGTCCTCCACCACCGCACCACTCTCCACGCGCTGATCCGAGTGGAGAGCGGCTTCCGGGGCCGCCGCTGCCACGGGCACCGCTGCATTCTCCGTCACGGCACCCTCCATTCGTGGATTTTCCAGATTCTGCAAGATTAGGCGAAGAATCATAAATCTAGACAATAAAAAGCGGGCGCATGGCAGGCGACGGTGGCTAGGGTTTCCACATTCCGAGGGCGAGGCGAACTGGGGGGAGGGGCGCTGCAATCTAGGGTTACGGGAGTCGTAACAGAGACGGTGGTGATGGAAGGGGAGCTCACCAGCAGTTTCGACGCGGGCAGCGAGGCGGGCGGCGGGACAACAGGGCGGCTTCGCTATCTGATGTCGTCGGCCTGTCGTGGTCGAGAGAGGTTGTGCCGTTCACTCGCTCCTCGCTCGTAGACCGGCGAAGGAGAGGGAATTCTGCGCGAGGACGGGAAGCTGGTCTGTTCGTAGCTTTTTTTTTCCGGTTAATTAAAAGGTTTGGTTATAAGGCCTTGTTTAGTTGAAGAGATCAAAAGTTTTTGAGTACCGTAACATTTTTATTTTTATTTGATAGCTATTGTTTAATTATGGACTAAGGTTTTGTTTAGATATAAATATTTTTTGGATTTTGACGCTGTAGTATTTTTGTTTGTATTGTTCAATTATGGACTAACTAGGTTTAAAAGATTTGTCTCGTAATTTATAGGTACACTATGCAATTAATTATTTCTTATCTATATTCGCAAGATTCGATGGACAATCTTGTAAACTTTTGGGTTTTTGAGTGAATTTAAACAGGTCTTAACTAGGTTCAAAATATTTATTTTGTAAATTATAGATAAACTATGCAATTAGTTGTTCTTTTTTATTTATATTTAATGTTTCATGTATATGCCGCAAGATTTGATGTGACGAGGAATTTTGAAAAATTTTTAGGTTTTAAGGTGAAGTAAACAAGGCCTAAGCTTAGGTGTGATATTGGGATATAGGGGATGAGAAGATAGGGATACATAAATACTCTTATGTTGTTGAAAGCTTCAACTCTTATAATCTGTGTTAGTCAATTTTTTTAAGTTTGACCAACTTTATAGAAAAAAGAGCATCAATATATATGACATAAAATAAGTATCTTATAAAAAATATATCTTATGATAAATCTAATAATATTAATTTGGTACTATAAATCTTAGCATTTTTTTAGAAAATCGATCAAAGTTTTAAAAGTTTACTTAAGACAACTCTATAAGTTAAAGCTTTCATGGACAGAGAGAGTAAATAAATGACTATGATTAAATGAGTGTGAAGAATGGATGGCTAAGATACAAGAGGGAATTCCTTGCAAGTCACTATAAAATATCATAATTCTTTGTGAGCAACAGAAAAAGTTTTACGGACTTCGGCACCACTACTCCAAATAATTTTTCCCTCTAGGCCACTGCCTTTAGATTGTGTTTTAATGGTGTTAAACCGAGGATGTGAAAAGTCAAAAATATTCTTAGTTGTAAATATATTGTTAGTTTTTTTGGGCATCTTAATGACTTTTAATGGAAAATTCCAAAAATAAAAGGTTGTAGATCTTAAAAATTATCTTCATTCCATATCGGAAAAAAAATATGATTTTTCTAAGATATATATTAACCATATGAAATCATATATTTTTTGTGAAATTAAATAAAAATAATTTTTATATGAAAATTGTAGATCTCGATGAGATCTATGACTTTCTAGTTTTGAGTTTTTTATTTAAAGTTGTTAAGATGCTCAAAAATATTAATGATATATTTAGACCTAAGGGTATTTTCGTCTTTCCACCTGTGGGTTAACATCGTCAGAGCCCTATCTGACGACAGTGACATGAAGGGCCAAAAAAATTCAGAGTAGTAGACTGAAGTCCGTTGAACTTTTTTTAGTGGCTCACAAGGAACAGGGAATTTCCTCGAGATACAATGGGCTTGTTTAGTTCGCGAAAATTTTTAGATTTGACTATTATAGCATTTTGGTTTTATTTGGTAATTAGTGTTCACTCATAAACTAATTAGGCTTAAAAATTTTTGTCTTGCAAATTACATACAAATTGTATAATTAGTTATTTTTATCTATATTTAATACTTTATATATGTATTTAAAGATTCAATATAATAGGACGATTTTTTTTAAAACTAAACAGGGCAATGTTCGCCGTCTGTATCCCTATTCCTATCCCAATCCAAATATGCCCTTGAGAATTTCGTTTGTAGACCAAGAATAGACCAAAAGCGAGAAGCATTAACCAATTCCTACCTACTCCCTTCGTCTTATTAGAAATATCGTTTTTGACTTTTAGACTTTTTTATTTGACCGTTCATGTTATTTAATTCTTTTATGCAAATAATAAAATAAATAATTCATTATTTAAGTATCTCTAATGATAAAATAAGTCATAAAAAATAAATAATATTTATATAAAAATTTTGATTAAGATGAATGGTCAAACAAAAAGTATGAAAACAAAAATGACACTTTCAATAGGTTAGAGGGAGTACAATGCACAAATTTATTATATATGAACTAGAGGAGAAAAAATTATAGAACGCAAAACCAAAAATGTATCTTTGTATTTATTTTGGATCCAATCTTAGGAGCATATTTTTTTTCCACGACGAATCAAGCACGAGAGTTGCCAATTCTCCTACAACTAAAAAGAACAAAGTGTGGACATTTTTTTGGTGCAACATTAGTTTCGTCCATCTGCCTGCCTCCTCCCGTGCGATCTCCCGCGATACCGATTGGAAGGTGCCGGCAGGTGGGACCAACTGCTCCTTCGAGGCAATCACGCGGTACTCGCAGCCGCACAAAGCCGCGCCGCCACCGCAAGACCATCCCCGACCCGCAGCTGTCACCCACGCCATCCTCGCTGATCCCACACCCCGCAGGATCCTACGGGTCGCCGCCGCGTGCGCTGCTCCCATCCCTGCACTGGATCCATGGCGCGACAGCCATCCCAGCAGCGGGATCTATGGCCCCTAGGCCATCTCTTTGAGAAGAAGGTCGGGCTCGAGCTACCGCTGATGGAGAGTGGCGGCAACAACTTCTACAGTGACGAGGTTAGTTTTGTGCACCATGGCCTCAGATCCATTAGTTTTGTTCATTCCTTTCCTTGAAACCCTTTTTCCCCGTAAAGCTCTCCGCTGCGCGTACTTCGAATGACCGTCGGAGGAGGCGTGTGCGTGGCGTCGCCCTCGTCCTCTCCGTCGTCGTCGGTTGAGGCGGCGTGGGGGGCGACGAGGACGACGACGACCGGGGCGCGGCACGGCGCCGCGGTGGCGGCGGCGCGACAAGCGTTAGGTGCAGCATCGTGGGCGAGGCCGGTTGAAGGGTCGACATGGCGGACTAGAGGGGGGTGAATAGTCCTTTCTAAAACTTATTGCGCCGGCTAACCGAAACAAAAGCGGAATTAAAACTATCGGTCTAGCCAAGACTACACCCCTCTATCTAAGTTCTCTAGCACCTTGAAAAGATCCTAAACAAGCAAGCAAGGTGCTACCTTAGCAAGAGCTCACCTAAACAATTCTAGGAGCAAGGTCACACAAACCTATGCAACTAGTACTTTACAAACCGGGGGAGCTCCTACACAAACTAGTAAGCAAAAGCACAAAGCTCCTAAGCTCACTAGCAAGCTCAATAACAAGGCAACTAATGACAAATTAGAGAGCGCAAATTACTTAGCTACACAAACTAAGCAATGTGACTAACAAGGTTACACAAACCAAATTAGTCACGCGAGAGAACTACTTCTAGCTACACAAGCAAGAAGGTAACTAGCAAGCTACACAAGCTAACTAATTACAAGAGCAACTACACAAGCACAAATATATGAATGTAAAAACAAGCTTGTGTTAGGGACTTGCAAACCAACGGGAAGAACAAAGTTGACACGATGATTTTCTCCCGAGGTTCACTTGGTTGCCACCAAGCTACGTCCCCGTTGAGACAAGCTCCAAGGTTGCCGCCAGTCCTCTTGCTAGTGGTGACCCGCAAGTCACACTCTCCCACGTGGAGTGCTTACCACAAGCTCTAGCACTTGACCCGGCCGGACCACTTGTTGCTCTTCACGTCTCGCTCAACTAGAGTTGCTCTTCGCGATCCCCGCGGGGTGAGCACCGTACCCCTCACAATCTCTTCTCCGGAGCACTGCACAATCTCCTTGCGTGCTTCGACGGAGTCACAAGCCACCAAGCCGTCTAGGAGGTGGCAACCTCCAAGAGTAACAAGCACCACCGGCTTGCAACACAAACACCTAGTGCCACTCGATGCAATCTCTCACTGTAACGCAGTAGAATCGCTCACCCACACAATCGGATGATCACTATCAAGTATATGTATGTTAGAGGCTGTATGTTAGAGGCTTCACTAGCACTCCCCAAGCATGGACACTAAGTCCCAAGGGTGCTCAGCACCAGCCAAAGCCGGCCACCACTTCTATTTATAGCCCCAAGGTGTGCGCGCCTGCACCAACCACACCGGACGCTCTACTGCTTCACACCGGATGCGTTTGGTGCACACCGGACCCGTGCGTAGAGAGCACCACAAACTCGCAGGGTCACCGGACGCGAGCCACCGGATGCACCCTGAGTGTCCGGTGCTCTTCAGCCAGAAACACTCACTGACGTCACGCACCACCGGACACACGAACAAACACTCACTGACGTCATGCACCACCGGACGCGCGAATAGTGTCCTGTCCGCGTCTGGTGCCAGCGTCCGGTGCACTCCCGCAGCTTCTCCAAATTTCCCATCGGCGCAATAGAAAATATACACTTATTTTTCTCAAAACCCACACCCCTCTCAACCCTAGAAACTCCACCTCCTTTGTAAATGTGTTAACACCACCAAGTGTACACCACCATGTGCATGTGTGTTAGCATTTCACAAACATTTTCCCAAAGGAGTTAGCCTCTCAAACTTGCCGCGCCACTCGATCCTAACACGTATGCAAAGTTAGATCGCTCAAGTGGCACTAGATGACCGATATGCAAACAAGTTTGCCCCTCTTGATAGTACGGCCATCTATCCTAAATCCGGTCATCAACTTCTCTACACACCTATGACCGGTGAAATGGAAAAGCCCTAGGTTATACCTTTGCCTTCTGTTTTCCATTCCATCTCCTCCAATGTTGATGCAACACATGCACCAACCAATCACCAAATGATATGATCCACTTCATATCATCACGTGACCGTATTGATTCATCAATCTTGATCTCACTTGCTCACCATTGTCTTGATCTATCGGTGCCAAGTCTTGCTCAAGCTTCACCATCACACGCGGTCCCTCGCTTCAAAGCCTCCGACTTGCCCTTCACTCTTGCAACCGGTCTATCAAGCCAAGCCTCATCTTGATCTTCTCCATCTTGGTCATATGACTCCATGTCATGTCTCATATGCAAAGAGCTCCTCCCTCATCACATAATCACCTGTGGACTAATCTTCTGTGTATCTCACATAAACACTATTAGTCCACCTAAGTTGTTACTCAATTACCAAAACCAAATAAGGACCTTTCACACACCCTCACCGCTGTAACAGGATTAGACCCGCGACGAGGCGGGCCGCACCCTTGAGCTCTAGGAGATCTCCTCATAGCTTTCTTCCACGGTAGGAGAGGGGGGGAGATGACACCAGAGGAAGAGATGGCGTCGGTGAGCAAGAGGGGATGCAAGAGACAAAGATGTGGTTGAGGATGGAGAAGGGGTAATGTTACCCATCTCTAATAATCAGTGACCATATAAATGTTATGCAACCAACCGAACACAATCAATTTACGTTCCTATGCATATAACCAAACAAAGTTTTTACATGTGAACGCGGACAACCAAACAATGGTTGAAAGCATAAGGCTACAATGAATTAGGTATCCAATGCTAGACTCTAACATGAGCTATCATAGTATCAGCAATCAATCAGACCCTACTGTATATCCTACTACTAAGTCCTTGTTTAGTTCACCCTAAAAACAAAAAAAAAAACTTTTCAAAATTTCTCATCACATCGAATCTTGCGGCACATGCATGGAGCATTAAATATAGTAAAAAATAAAAACTAATTATACAGTTTGCCTGTAAATCATGAGATAAATCTTTTGAGCCTAAATAGTCTATAATTGGACAATAATTGCTAAATAGAAATGAAAGTATTACGGTACCAAAACCAAATTTTTTTGAAAACTAAACAAGGCCTAAAAAAAAGTAAAAGTAAATTATTCACACGAGAAACACTTTCTCTTGTTCGGCCGGTCTTGGTGCCAGCCCAACACTGCCTGTTGCGTGCTGCCGTCTACCTAGGCCATCTTGCTGTCGCTGTTGTTGAGGCCTAGCAACATGATGGCTTACAACAAAATGTATACTTCCATGTATTATGTAGGTGCTGGTTCCATGCACTCAACTCGTGGTCACGCACCTATCTAGGTAGATCTGATTTTTTATTTATTTATTTTGAGATTGTGCAACTAAATATTTTTTATCTATATTTAATGCTTTATGTATGCGCCCTAAGATTCTATGTGACCAGGAATTTTGAATAGTTTTTGAATTTTGGGATAAACTAAACAAGGCCTTAGGCATGGTTTAGATTTAAAAAGTTTTTGAGTTTTAACACTGTAGCACTTTCTTTAAAAAGTTTTGGACAAATTAGGTTGAAAAGATTTATTTCTCAAATTACAAATAAACTAAAAATTTAACACTTCATCAATATGTCGCAAGATTTCATAATATAAAAAATCTTAAAAAGATTTTGGATTATGTGTGAACTAAACAACGCCTTAACGCTGCCTATCTGCAAGCAACGTGGCAGTCCCCTACACGGGCGGTCCTCTAATCGGCCAAGCACTCTCATTCAAAGTGCATAAAACAGGATGCAAACGGGTCAATTTGGTATGCGGGCTTGCATCCTCTCTCTCATGCAGCTGGATGAGCCCGACACACATGATGTCCATGCGCGCCGTAGCAGGAGCGCTCTCAGACCAGCGCGCAACAGGCTAGCTAAGGCCTTGTTTACTTACAATTTTTTTTATTTTAGATACCGTAGTATTTTTATTTTTATTTAATAAATATTGTCTAATCATAGACTAATTAGGCTCAAAAGATTCATCTCGTGATTTACAGATAAGCTATGCAATTAGTTTTTGTTTTCGTCTATATTTAATGTTCCATGCATGTGCTGTAAGATTCGATGTGACGAGAAATTCTATGCATATGCTGTAAGATTTGATATGACCGGAAATCCTAAAATGTTTTTGATTTTTGAGGTGAACATGTAAAGAAATACGACCTTGTTTAGTTCCAAAAAGTTTTTGGATTTTAACACTGTAGCACTTTCGTTTTTATTTGACAAACATTGTTCAATTATGGAATAACTAGGCTTAAAAGATTCGTCTCGTCATTTATAGGCAAACTGTGTAATTAGTTTTTGTTTTCATCTAAATTTAATGTTCCATACATGTGCCGTAAAATTCAATGTGATGGAGAATCTTGAAATTTTTTTGTTCTTGGTGTGAACTAAAGGAGGCCTTAGTTGGAGAGAAATTTTGGTTTTGGCTACCGTAACACTTTCGTTTGTATTTAGTAATTATTATCCAATCATGGACTAAGGTCTTGTTTAGTTTTCCAAAAAAATTTGCAAAATTTTTCAGATTCTCTGTCACATCGAATCTTTAGACGTATGCATGGAGTATTAAATATAGACGAAAATAAAAACTAATTGCACAGTTTGGTCGGAATTGACGAGACAAATCTTTTGAGCCTAGTTAGTCCATGATTGGACAATATTTGTTAAATACAAACGAAAGTGCTACAGTGTCGATTTCCTAAAAAAATTTAGAATTAAACAAGGCCTAACTAGGTTCAAAAGATTCGTCTCCCAAATTACAGACAAACTGTGCAATTAATTATTTCTTTTATCTATATTTAGTGCTTCATGTATGCGTTCAAAGATTCGATGTGATGGGGAATCTTGAAAATTTTTGGAAACTAAACAAGGCCTAAGAGACAAGTAGTTATAACTTGTTGATATATTACATACCGTAACATGTTCTTAAAGACTTATCTAATATTATATTAATGTTTCATTATTACTATTGTAATATAGGTTTTTACATTATAGATAATCAAAGTTGATGTTTTAGTTTCCATTCAAAGTTAGAGTTGACTATCTATCTTTCTTAAACTTCTCGTACATATGTTATTACGGTATTTGTGTTCTCGTTGCAACGTACGGTCATTTACCTGGTGCATGTAAAAAATTACCTATGATTGCTTAATGGTTCATCGCTACCGAGGTCTTGTTTAGATCCAAAAACTTTTGGGAGAATTGGCTGTGGGACATGTAGAATGGTGGCCATTTGCCAACGGACACTAGGAAAAATTAGATTGTTCAAAGACACTCCGTTTCTTGTCATATTTGCTGGTGGACACTATGTCTAATCAAATATTATTACAAAATAGATATAAAATCATATAAGTGCTAGAAAATTATACTATAAATTTTTTTACACTCTACATGAGAACTATAGTGTAAAAATATTGTTTTGCACTGAAAATGATCATTTTGCCCCTCTTCATAAATAGACAAAGATAACCATGGTTAATTAGTTAATATATTAGTAAGATACTAAAAATACTAAACAATATTTTTACACTATAGTTCTCATCATGTAGCGTGTAAAAATTTATAGTATAATTTTCTAGTACTTATATGATTTTATATCTATTTTGTAATAATGTTTGATTAGACGTAGTGTCCGCCAACAAATTTGACAAGAAACGGAGTGTCTTTGAACAATCTAATTTTTTCTAGTGTCGGGGATACAAATAAAAACTAATTGTATAATTTATCTGTAAATCATGAGACCAATCTTTTAAGCCTAATAGCTCCATAATTAAACAATATGTGTCAAATAAAAACAAAAATACTACATTGTCAAAATTCAAAAAATTTTAGAAGAATTGGCTGTCGAACATGTGGCCATTTGCCTCGAAATCGGAAAAAGGAAAACAACGAAGCAAAGAGAGTGGGAGCACATTGTTGGGGGCTCCGGCCCGTAGAGACAAGGCCCACGAGGCTACGGTTTAGGCAGAGGGTTCTTCCTTCGCCTTCTTCCCAGTTCCCTCCTCACACCGTTGCGGCGCGGCACCACCCCCGAACCCGACCGCCGCCCCCCCACCATGTTGTCCCGATTGCCGGCGACGGTGAGCCTTCTTCGCCGTTCTCTCCGGGAACCGCGCGGCTTCAGCTCCTCCGCCTCCTCTGTGGCTTCATCTAAGGCAACGGCCGACGGGAAGCTTGTGGCGTCGGTGCTGTTCGAGCGACTCCCCGTCGTTATCCCCAAGATCCACCCTGTTGTCTACGCTTTTCAAGAATTCTCGTACGGAAGATCCACTCAAGTTCGCTCTGTCCTTGTGTGATCTTGCTTCGTTATGCTTATTTGGTTTTGCGTGGCTTTGGTTCCTTTCTCTGTTTAGATTTCGGTGGAGGCAGCAGTACAGACGGCAATACCCCGAGGAGGTCCTCGGCAAGGCCGACGCAAGGTGATACCCCTCCCTCCCCCTCCCTTGTGTCGCTTATGTCATAGACTTATTTTCCCTAATTCACCGCCCCCACCACCCCCATTCCTGGTTGTTCCAATTTTGCTGTGAAGGTATTGTAACAAATTCAATTTTTAAATGGGTTGGGATGAGTGTATTTTTGCTGTGCATAAGCACTATAGTATTAAAATAATCTTTTCAAAATTGCGAGAACAGAGAAAAGGGGTATGCTTTTGTGGTGCATTAGTACAGGTCTTGATTGCTGTTTAGAAAAAAAGACATAGGCAGTGATAACTACTCCCTCTGTTCCAAATAGTAAGTCGTTTTGGCTTGTTTTAGATACATAGCTTTTATTTTAGGTACATAGGTTTTACTATATATCTAGACACTGTATATGTAGGTACAAGCTATCCACCTAGAAAAACCAGAACTACTTACAATTTAGAGCAGAGGGAGTATTACATATACTATGCAACTATCTTACTGAGTGTTTTGGCAATTGTCAATAAAATGCAAATGTATTTTCAAATTCTAGCATCAAGAATGGAGGGAGTGGTAGTGGAAATGGGAGTGTGTAATGCTCTGTGTACGGGCCCTATGTTTATGTTTGAATTAGCTTATTATGCATTTAGTGTTTGAATTTGAATTTGGAAATTGTGGATTTAAAATGATGTTGAATTTTGTGTGTTATAAACATAATAATTTCTTCTATAATCCTGAAACTGATATTGGGGCAGCCCTAATACCATGACCTTATTGGTAGTGGCAGACGGAGAATTCTACTCTACTAAAATAGGACGAAGGGTCACACTTAGAGAAATTGCAAATAGACTCATGATAGATGAGGGATGATAGACATACTTGAGCTCTATACTTAAATGTAGAACAGACTAGATTGGAACTTGATTAAGAAAATGAAGGGATAAATAAAGCTAGACATATCTTCATTACATGAATCAGGTCATTGCATGTTTTATTATAAGCTATGACTCCTCTCTGGCTCTGCTCTGATACATGGGACTTTTACTACGGCCTTCTTCTCAGTTTTATCCCTTTGAGTTACCCTTTTTTATTTGGGTGTGAAAAATATCCTAACTCTTTTCTTTCTATAGGGGTAAGGGTGATTATCATATTGATTATGTGCCTGCTCCAAGAATTACCGAGGCTGACAAAACAAATGACCGGAAGTAAGTTTTGCACCTCCATGTCTTATAGTTTCTATATGGTTCTTCTGAGCAGAGACTGACATGCCTTAAGGTTATTGTTTCCATACACTCAGGTGTCCTGCATGTCTCTAGTTACTATGATAACTAGCTGAACTGCAGATGTGATTGTGCAATGGAATTACATGTCTCTAATTCAAATATAGCTTCCATTTGTTAGGCAACCATAGAACCCAAAACATCATTGAATACGCGTTGCAATTTGGTCATGAAATAATCATTGGTCTCTCTTTTTTTTTTCTATTTGTGGTAGAATTTTTTGGGTTTATCCAATGATATGGAATATGCATTGTGGAGGGAGTTTCTACCCTTGAAAGCTATGGATTTTCCCATTCTTTAGCAATTCATCACATTATAATTGATTTTGATTTACAATTCAAATATGTGTATTGCTTTAGTTGTACTTGGCTAGTTGCCCATCATGACCTGTGCTACAGCAACTTTTATAGCTCCATATGATTCACAGTACAAGCTGTCGAAGTCTTAAGCTACTTTTGTTTCGAGGGCAAGTAATGCAGATCACAACAGGCTATTAACCATTGTTACAATGTGTCTGCTCTTGTGAGAAGCTGAAATAGGAGAGCATCATTGGATGGGTTCATAGCTAAAAACATTCATTGATGTTATTCTCTGTGTCTGCTCAAAGATGACTGCAATAGGCATTTGTCATGGGCAACTTTTTAATCAACATGATTAGGAATTGCTTTTTTCATTTTGCAAGCGTGGCACCATAGAATTGCGCTGAAAGTTGAATATATTTTATGAATTAGTTCCATGGCATTTCTTAGCTTTTAAGTACTGCACTGTCCAAGCCCCTACTAAACCATTGTTTTATGTAGGTCTTTACAACGAGCTCTTGATAATAAACTTTATCTCCTGCTGTATGGCAATGCTTACGGGGCTCCTGATGGAAAGCCTGTATGGCATTTTCCGGAAAAAGTATATGAAAATGAAGAAACTATGCGACTGGTATGCAGTTCTGCAATTTTACAAATGAAAAAACTATCAATTAATTCATGATGTAGTCTGCTTTCAGTTTTTTTGCCTACATCACACCTTAAATGCACAACAAATTTGAAGATGTTATCTAGGGTTTCTTATATACTGGATTCTGTTTCAGTGTGCTGAGGCTGCATTAAAATCTGTTCTTGGGGGACTTGACCATACATACTTTGTTGGCAATGCTCCAATGGCTCATATGGCGGTTGAACAAACGGATTCAAGTGTTTCACCATTCAAGGTGCCTAATTCATTTGACGAATTGATGAAAGCTCTTTGCAATACATTGTAGTTCCTTGCGTGTTGTAAGGAAATTTGTTCACTAATATCCTTGCCATGGTTTCCTCATCACTTGTCAGCACTGGCTTTTGCATTTGTTTAGCCTTTGTATGGCAGGAAGATGTGTTCGTTGTCAATTCTCTGTAACATTAATCCTGTTATGCTTTTCACAGCGTTTCTTCTTCAAGTCACAAGTGGTTGGCACAACGAAATACCATATTGGAAAATGCAAGGACTTCGCGTGGGTGACCAAAGATGAGCTGCTGGAGTATTTTCCTGAGAACAAGGATTTCTTCAACAAGATGATCATCCACATTAGATAGCTCTGTAATCAGGCCATGAGCTATCTGAACAATTACCATTTTGTTTCTTGACTGGTGTACAAGTTTAGCGCCCCTATTTTATCGTCACGACTCACGAGCAGCATTGCTTGGCAAGAAACCACCAGTGCGGGCAGTTGACACATGGCCATTTTGCCTCTCTTTCCTTGGGCTGATCATGTATCAATGTTTGGCGCTATGACATTGCTGTAGCATGTAGTCCTCTCCTAGCTGCTGTATGTTCACATGACTTATTGTCAGTTTGCATGGAAAAAAAATAATTAGCAGGGTGACATTTGATTCCCCTGCTTTGTTGTCCTTCATCCTGGTCAACGTTTGTGGAATCTGTAGCTCTGGACTCGGCAATTGGAAATTCGGGCAACGCTCCAGATAGCATTTGATTCAGGTTATTCTGCATCTCCTGAATAAAAAATCAAGTATTTTCTTCTGATGTGTTTGAAAGGTCATGATTTCCCCCCCTTCTAATCTATTGCGATGACAATGCACATCTCTAGGGAGTGGGCCCACACCGTCGTGTATACGCCGTGGCCCGTGGCTCATGCAGACCAACACGTGGCGAGTCCCAACGCTTCCACAGCATACCGCCTCTGATTCTCACAACACATGCCGATGAACTCCACCGTCTTTGCAGGCGTCCAACTCCCTTTTCGCTAGCCTGTTACAGAGGCTTCCCGGCTTCGCTGCCAGGGCAGGGCACAACAAGAAAGACTACACTACACATACGAGCAGCAGAGTTGTGAGCTCGTGATACTGCTGACCTGCGAGGCGAGGCGATTGGTTAGGACCTAGGCCTCGCTCGGATCCATGCAGGTCCCTGCGGGTTTCCTCGGCAAGCTCTGGAGCTTCGTGTCCTTCGTGCCCTTCTTCATCCTCCTCCTGCTCCTGGGATCCATCAAAGGTAACAGCAGCAGCACAGATTGGCCACGCCACGGCTTTTATTTATGAACTGTCTCTGTGTGGATGATTTCATTTGTAGTATTGTTTGTGCTCAGTGTTAATGATTGTCTATATCATCTGTGGTTCAGGCTAACGATTGTCTATGTCATGTGTGGTTCAGGCAGATGCAAATGACTCGCTCTTCTTTTCTGCAGCTGTCCTAATCGGTCCGGTTACGGCTTCCATCGTATTCTTTGGAAACTCTGCGGTTATTATTGGTCTCTGGCCTGCACATTTCATCTGGACATACTATTGTGTTCTTAAGTACGGTAACTTCCTTCTACATTGGCAGGTTTTGTGTGATTTCCTTGCATTGCCGCTCATCTGTATCCTGAATAAATAAATGAGTGTGAAATCAATAATGTGATCAGTTCTGTTAGTTCTGGTTTTGCAGAACCGAAAGGATCGGGCTGGAGTTGAAGATTCTTATTGGAATTCTGTTGCCATTACCACTGCTTCTCTTGCCAGTACTTGCCATTATTGGGAGTCTTCTGAGTGGTATAGGATATGGAGTTTTTGTACCTCTTATGGCCACCTTTGAGGCTGTTGGTGAGGGTGTCACTGACAAGCTGAGTCATTGTTTTATGGTATGGTTGTGCCTTTTAGGTTCAGATTCTTCTTTCCTTTTATCGGTAAGAGCCGTGTAATAGTTCTATTGGCATCATCTAATTGCTGCAGGATGGAACTGTAAGCACAATAACTGGAGCTTGCACGGTTGTCCGTGATGTCACCGATTTCTGCTTCCACTCGTACTTCTCTTTCATGGATGATCTTATTGAGAAAATGGGGGACGATGAAGCACCTCTTGGCATCAAGTATGTTTGAACTTACATTTTCCCTGTCCCAGTAATCATGACCAACTATCGAGCATATTACATCTTTTTTCAGAACCCAATGCTAATCATGCATATATCTTCAACCGCTATTGAACCTCAAAACATGCAGCCTAATAAGCATACTTATATTTCCTCCGATCATAAATATATGTCCTTTTAGGTTTGTCCTAAGTCAATCTATTTATTTTCGGAAGGACTGGAAGAACTTTATTGTAATTCTATTATAAGAAGAGAATTGACCCAGTTTATAAGGAGCCTAAAACCTTACAAGAAACAAACACCTATCCAGGTCTGCTCAGGAGGAAGCAGAACACCACTACAGCTAAAAACTCTACCACTAGAGTAACAATCCCCTTAACTACTACTCAACAACTTGCTCAGGATTGACTACTAAAACATGACTAAAAAACAACTAAAGCAGCAAAACTTTTGAAAAGAGATGATCCCACAACAGCAAACTCACTCTAGAGCAACAACGTGTATCATTAATAACCTAACATGCTGAAAACGACCAATGGGGGAAAAAAAGAGAAAACCTTCATCCTGGTCAATGTTTCTGACCAAAGATATTTCAGGAGGGACCATGTGACGGGGATATTGGGGCCTTGTGCAAACTGATGTTTACCTCTCCAGGCCACGGCATGTCATCACAGAGCAGCAGCCAGGGTTCTTCTGACCAGATCACTAGTGTCGATTGGCCTTACACAATGACAGATCCTTATAGTTAGTTCCACGGCCTTGGATGCTGTTACCCTCTTTTTGCATTCCATGTTCAACCAAAATCATTAATGCTTCCATCTTCATCTTGGAAAAAGGCATGTTTGAAATGCTGTGCAAAATGATTGAACAGATCACAACCCATATTCTTGGATAAAGGTGACAATGCACCTAATCTCTTTTGCAAGGGGATTCTTGTGCCCACTGGATAGTATCTCTGCCTCTAGTTCTTGGCTTTTATCAGCTAGCTGACTACTCTTTCGTTGATTACTTTGTGTTCCCTGTGGGTGATGCAGCTAGTAAGGGTACTGACAGTGTAGTTGTGATGGTAACAAGGAATTGATCTTATACTTGTATCTCAAAAAAATCACTCATTGTAGCAGTACAGCTGGATTTAGTGCCATCAGATTGCAACACTGATGCAGTTGCTGCATTGGTGGTGATGTTGTCAATCTGCATTTCCACTTCAGCTGTCAGTGAAGGGCTGTAAACCAGACTGTGCAGTTGTTTGTTCAATGCTTAGTTCATGGTCTTCCACTGAAGCAGGCTTAGGGTTCACAAAGCCAGCTGGTGCTGGTGCATTGGTGTGGACATTAACTTCCGCGACAAGTGGTTCCTTCGCTACCATGGTGTCTAGAACATCATCCATTAGCCTCCAAGGCCGGTGTGGGCCAAACCCTTTTCATCTTAACTAAAAGTATATCGTATTAAATGAAATGATTATATACATTGTAAAGTTGTTCCTTTAAGAATATAGTAATCTCAATATTTTGTTGTCAATCTACATAAATTTTGGACATTTATGACTGGAGGAAAGATCAAATCATGTGTGCAGTTTTGTTACTAACATTACGGTGCTTTGATGTAGGTTGTCTTATCTACCACGAAGCATGCTCGTTGCCTTCATTGCTGTTCCAGTGGATGTGCTGATGATAAGTGCAGTGGCTCTGTGGAAAAGCCCCTGCATGTGTTGAAAAGGATGGCAAAGGTTATGTGAGGATCTAGTTGGAAGGGAAGGACCATTTTTAGAAACTGTATGTGTGCCTTTTGCTGGTTTGACCATTATACTGTGGCCACTTGCTGTGATTGGGGGGTTACTAGCTTCATTTTTCAGCAGCTTCTTCTTTGGGTTTCGTGCAGGACTGATTGCATATCAGGTCTGTATACTATTTTCTCCGATGAAACAAGAATACTCATGAAGTAAGCTGTACTGATATGCTTGTACAATTATGCACAGGAGGCTTCTTTCCAAATGGGACTTGCATACATGATTTCAGGAGTAGCAATTTTTGATGAATATACCAATGATTTGCTTTACCTAAGAGAAGGATCATGCCTTCCAAGGTATGTATCGATGAATATTTCATAGGTCCATTACATTTAGCAGTTACCTTTTAAAATTTGTTTATCACTTGCATGCCATTTCTTCTATATGCATAGATTATTTGTTCAATTTGTCAGTAAGCCACTTTTGACAGACAGGCCCAAATATCGGAAAGCAGATATCAGGAAGTGTGAAACTGGCAAGGAAGGGCAGAAGGTTACGACTGAACCTGCAGAGAAGCAACAAACTGGCCATCATAAGCATAGAAGGGTGTTGCATCCATCGAAGACATTCATGCAAACAGTCCAGCGACTAAGACCAGTTCAAGTATACAAATCTCCCTTAAATCTTGCCTCATCTGTATCTCTGTTCTAGCAACAAAGACTTATCAGCCTCTCTCACTTTTTTGCTGAACGACATAGATATGGGATTGGTTCTTCCGGTCCTGTGAGCTGAATGGAAGAATATTACTGAGTGAGGGCCTGATCACTGCCGAAGATATGGAGGAATATATCACCAAAGGAAAATGCAAGAAGTTGGGGACTAAATTACCTTCCTGGTGTATCTTTCAGTGTCTATTACGATCTGCAAATTCTGATTCGGATGGTTTGCTCATATGTATGATTCTGTACCCAACATGTGAACGAATGTCCGCTTCAAAACCTAACAATATAATTCAGTGTGCACTGTCCCCGTTTCATCTTTTTGTTTCACCAACATAGCTCGTATGTTCATGTAGCTGATAATGTTGAAGTGACAAACCTCAACTGGCCTAAAGACAGAGTATTTGACTGGTTGCTTGGACCACTTCTGGTCATCAAGGATCAAATGAGGAAACTGGAGATCACTGAAGACGAGGAGACGTGCTTGAGGAAGCTGATCATGACAAACAAGAACGAGAAGCCATCTGACTGGGACGATGCTGGTTTCCCCTCAGATGACAATATAAAGAGAGGTCAGCTGCAGGCTATAATCAGAAGGTACAAGCGCAGCCTTATGTCCACATGCTATACTTTCAACAATAAACCTGAAGGAACTCCAAGTAACAAACCCATCTTATTCATTCATAGGTTGCAAGGGATTGTGGCCAACATGTCCCGAGTACCGAGTTTCAGGAGGCGCTTCATCAACCTGGTCAAGGCGATGTATCTAGAGGCAATTGAAGCAGGAACTATCGACGGATCGCGTGACATCAAGCGCAAAGTTAAGGCGGATGTTGGTACTGAAAAATTCGGCGACAGAGGTGCAGAAGATATTGCCGGTTCATCAACTCACCCTCAATCGAATATTGACATTGTGTGATAATGTACTAGTGTAGTGTGCACAATTAATATCTTTTGAACACTCCTCTCCTGTGAGCCTGGATTCAGGATCGCAGTTTCTCTAGTATACGGTTTATTGTGGAAAGAAACTTGTTAATACCACGTTTAAGGGATCAAGGCACGAATTCTGTGGGACGTGGTGGTTGTAGTTTATTTCTATTCTGTTCTACAATAGCAGTTCTCTTGTTCATTCTTGTCCGGGTCATTTCCGCACCTCAATTAATCATGTATAAAACTTCTCTCAATTATAAGGGCCTTTAAAAAAACGCAAACAAACGATGCTTTCAGCAAATGGCTGAGACTTGTCATTGTTTCACTTAATTATTGTGCGCAATTTGGACATAAATGGAGTTGTGAGGTTGGGATCCTAGGTAGAAACTGATGATATTATAGTAGGTATATATCACGGGCTATTTTTAGCTTTGAGGTATCCACACTGGGTTATTACAGCCTACTTTTAGTTTTGAGGTATCCATTTAAAAAAACTTCTCTTAAATTATCAATAAGTGGAAGAGGGTGCGTTATGGATGTCAAATGGATCCAGAGGACCCCTTCGACATAATGGTTGTGCATTTTCTGTATTTTTGAGAGTAGTAAACTTCCATCTCAATAAACTATATTGTGTATATGTTCATACTTGTTTACCTGTTTGAATATGTTTATATACTCATATCAAGATATAGATCTTACTATGCAAATTTTTTCGATAGAATCCATATTTTTAATATAGTACTAAAATGTCACTACTGTAGTATATATAATGAGTATAATCACATACTCTATGTATGCATACATATTTAATATACATATCACCTTAGATGGTCTAGTATGATCATATACTTTGTCTGCATATATTTCGTTCAGTCATATATACCCTAAATCTAGAGATATAGACATGAGAGTAACTACCCGTACGAAGTAATTTTCCTATATATATAGATATAGACATGAAAGTAACTACTCGTATGAAGTAATCACACACACACACACACACGCACACACTCACACACAATATACATATATAAATAAATAAATATATACCATGTATCTAGCTACAAAATAACTTATTCTGTACCAACTTTGAGTTAAGATAATTATTATGTTATACTATAACGTTACAGTAAATATCTCTATATGTTATAGTAACCCAACTATCATAAACATATATAAATATTATCGTAAATTAGTATATAAAATTATCGTAAATGGAGGTGGCTACAGAATAATTTATTTTGTAGCTGGCTAGTGAATATATCTCCCTATATATAGATATATATACATTTTCCTAAAAAAACTCATACGTATACCACATACTCGCTCTATACTCATGAAAAAGTCGTTAGGACAAGATTTGGATCAAACATTAGGAATATAAATCATGAATAACTTTTAACTTGTTAAGTTTAGAAATGTGAAAACCATATGAATAGGTTTGCTTTGAAAAATATTTTGATAAAAATATACATATATCACTTTCTGATAAAATATTTTTATTAAAACAAGAAATCAAAGTTAGACTTTGGAGAGACTATGTCTCTGTGTCCTAAACAACTTCCTTTGTGATTATGGAGAGAGTATTTCATCGAGTCGAATTTTTGTGTTAGGCAAGACGACATGTTAACTTATCTTCCATATACTCAACCACAAAGGCTTAAGCCATAGTATCTTAGGAATCGCACACAAGCAACACCTAGCACGTACTTGTAGCGGTGCTACAAGGGTCTCATCACTTTTGTAAACGGTCACAGATTGTGCGTCTTTTTCAGGTAGTGACAGCTGCCGACTGCCGTGTATACCCAAGTTCTGTCCAATAGGCGATGAAAGGCACAAGCTGGACGAGAACTACATACGAAGGCACAACATGCATGATCTGTGAATAATAACCGAAAGTCAGGTAATGCGCCTATTCTTGGGACAAAACATCGTCGCGTTTCGGTTTCTCCGACTCCAGCCAGATTATTATATATAAATAGTAGTTGTATGTATATGTATGTATATACACAAAGCTTTTTAGAGTACATTTCTGTACTATAGTAAACATTGTCCTCTCCAGGCGCAGGTGCAGAGAGAGACCTTCACAGCTCAGCACTACTGCCTGCCATCTGAGTATGGAGCGTACGCCAGGCAATTTCGGGGTGTTCGTCAGTGTCTTTCTTGGTGAACACAAGTGGACCGGAAAGTAGGAGCGAGCAGTCCTGTGTGTCTTTTTACGATTGTGTTGGCCGGAGAGGGGGTACCGTTTGCTTTTTTGGTTCCTCCGTCAGGATAGACGGCGCTCTGTGATGGCATTGATTATTTCAACGCCGAGGCCTCAGAATACTAGTTTTGGTTGAACCGTGTTATCAGCTTTACTACTTTTGGTTATGAATCTTAAGGGCACTTAGTACAAATAAAGTGATTCGTATAGACTAGGAAATGTTGAGACTACTAATCACACAAAGCAAACTACTCCATCCATCTCAAATTATAAATCACTATAAGAATCTTGGAGAGTCAAAATATCTCAAGTTTAACCAAATTTATATGATAAAATAATAATATTTATGATATCAACTAAGTATCATTAAATTCTTCGTTAATTATATTTTTATAATATATCCACTTGTTCTCATAAATCTTTATAATTCTTTCTATAATTTTGGTCAAACTTGAGATGTTTTGACTTTGCAAGATTGTTGAAATGTCTTATAATTTGGGATGGAGAGAGTATTAGGCAACATGCCTATTCTTAAGACAAAATATCGTTGCATTTTAGTTTCTCTGATCCTTGCCAGGTTATCAATATATATAGGGCTTTTTAGAGTACACCCCTGTGCTATACGTTTCTCGAGAAATTAACGTTGTCCACTTAAGACGTAGGTGGAGAAGCCTTCACAGCTCAGCAATGCTGCTGTGCCATACCATCTGAATCTAGCCATCCAGTACAAACCTAGGCCTTGTTTAGTTCCGAAAAGTTTTCGGATTTCGGTACTGTACCACTTTCGTTTTTTTATGGCAAATATTGTCTAATTATGGACTAACTAGGATCAAAAGATCCGTCTCGTGATTTACAGGTAAACTGTGCAATTAGTTTTTATTTTCGTCTATATTTAATGTTTCATGCATGTGTTGAAAGATTCGATGTGACAGGGAATCTTAAAAACTTTTTGGTTTTCGGGGTGAACTAAACAAAGCTCTAGGTTAGAACCTTACATTTCTTGAGAAATTAATGTTATCCACTTTAGACGTAGGTGCAGAGACCTTCTGAGTCTAGCCATCCAATATGAATCTAGGCTAGAACTTAGGCTAGGCACGACCCACAGTGACCGGACCAGGCACGACATGCCATACTGCTAAGGGCCATGGTCTGACCAGCAGCCCAATCACACAACACTATTGGATTATTTTTCAAGCTGGACTAGCCCGAAGCCTGTCATCAGTGTAACACCCAAAATGCTCCTCTCATATAAACATCCAATGAACATATCAACAATTCAAATATCAAAGATTAGTGCACTGAACCAAACA